>NC_034175.2:39712404-39984904 GCF_002021735.2 Oncorhynchus kisutch
CTCAAGTAATACAATGGAGCCATTACCGGTGTGATCATATACCTCGTGTTTTGAAATAATTAAAAAACTACCATGCCGACATCATTGGCAGGGAATTTTAAGATAGCCAACATGCAGTGATAATGTATTGGGCTTATAGCCTACGGCACAAACCTCATCGCTACCGAACTGTTTTTAAGTGTAAACTAATCGGAACAGTGGATTTCAGCATGCAGTTTTTTGTATCAACATTTTAGCTTTTTAATAATAAGCAATGTATTTGAAGGGTTATTCGTTTCGAGAGCACAGCATGCGCTTCAAACATAGCTAGAATTCATATAGGCCCAATAAAGGCTTTTATCTAAATCAACGTACAAATCCGCTTCTCTGATGCTCGTGAATGTTATGTTGTGCACCTAATTTGAAGTTGGAAGCACCAGTGCTACCAAATATTTTTGTTGTTGATGTTTTTGCCCTGGGTGTATGGTATTGTAAGAGAGGTTGTTGTGGTACCTGTAACTGCTTGTTGATGTTCTTCAGGTTGTGTCTTTGTAGGAAGTTCTGTTCCTGAGAACACTGCCTGTCCAACTGAGACAGGAGATTGCTGAGGAGAACTGTCGCCATGGACTCATGGTGTGCGGCCATATCCCTGAAAAAAGGCACATACACAGCTAAGACAAAGTGTATCCAATTTCACCGTGTTTAATCCAAATGTGATTAAGAAGAACATGTAGAAGATACACTGAGTATTCAAAACATGACAAAACACCTGCTTCTTCCATGACATAGACTGACCAGGGGAATCCAGATGAAAGCTATAATCTCATATTAATGTCACTTGGGGGGGTATAAAAAGGTGATGTTTTGCACCAAATTTAGCTGACAGAATTATTTACAGCTGCAGTCTCCCCAGGGAACATATAAACATGAAAACATTATGTACAAACACACGTTTTAAAAAACAGAGATCAGGGACATTGCTGTGGGATCTGATAATATTTGTAAAGGACCCATCAAAAAATAAATATTGCACACAGCCCAGTTAATGCACCCATTGAGATTAAGACACAGTATTCCAGTGTTGTAGTGTAGTATTTTGACACTCCAAACCAAATGCATACATGTGTGCAAACACACATTCACAGACACCAGTACAGATACACACACTCACCAGTCCTGGCTTTCAATCCAGTCAGAAAGCACCTGCCGAATCCCCATAGGGAAGTTGTCATCATAAAGGTAATCCACCTGCTCCAGGTATTTGAACTCGAGCTGTTGAATTTGTTTCCATTGACTCATTCTGTGGTACAATGCCAACACAAAAGCATATTAAAAACGCCAAATCAATTACACTTCAGAGAGGGTCATTGAAGGAGCAGTGCTTGTAAAATTAATCTTATTTTTGTCCAGATAAGTAATAGTTTATGATTGTGCTCTTTTTGAATAGTCTACCCATTATCAAACTGTGCTGCATATTGTGTTTTATTTACGTATCAAATCAAACTTTATTTGCCACTTGCGCCGAATTCAACAAGTGTAGACTTGTTGAAATGCTTACTTACAAGCCAGTTCAAGGAGAATAAAATATTTACCAAGTAGACTAAAATAAAAAGTAATAATAGAAAGTAACAAGAATAACCATAACGAGGCTATATACAGGGGGCACCGGTACAGGCTAGTTGAGGTAATCTGTACATGTAGATGGGGGCAAAGTTACTATATGCATAGGTAACAAACAAACAAACAGCGTGTATCGGCAGTGTTACCATCACTTCCGACTTCTTGTCATTCCCATTTTTACAGCAGCATTAGCTTTTCTTACCTTTATTTCTGTAGCGGATCAGGATTTTTTTTTTTTTATGTATACTGTAGTCATTGACTATCAAAACATAATTGTTTGTGAGACGTCACGGTTTGTGAAAGCCTACCTGTGTCTTTAGACTCGGTGCTCTCTATCACATAAATATCCACCGTACACAAGTCATGAGAATGTTTTTCAGTTGTTTCCTCTTGAAGCCTTCGTGAATTCCCGACCAGAGACTTCTTTTACGTTAATCGTCACGTAACAGGCCTGCCTTACAGGTTTTGTCATCTCCCTCCCACGCAACTTGGTCTCAGAGGATTTCGTATTATTCTGTACATAAACCCGTTTCTTATGATGTGTTAGACAGGTGGATGGGTGGTTGTAAAACACAAATATCTAGCAACCCAAAGGTTGAGAGTTCAAATCTTATCAAGGACAACTTTAGCATTTTAGCCACTTTTCAATTACTTACTACTTTTTAGCTACTTTGCAACTACTTAGCTAACCCTAACCTGAACTATTTTTAGAAAACCCTTCACCTAACATTAACCCTTAACACCTTTAACTCCTAAGTGTAACATTAATCTTAACCAGTAGCCTAGCTAACGTTAGCGAGCTAACGAACTGAATGGAGTGTTTCTGGAAATGGGCGTGTGTGGATCATCAGCAATGCTTGTAACTATTAGCTTTACACAAATCATTATACATCGAGTTAAAAACAAAGGTGTCATTGTATGCTGATGATAATTGTTTTCTTTTAAATCCACAATTTGTATCCCTTTACAGGCTCATAGAGGATCTAGATACTTTTTCTAACCTCTCTGGATTACAACCAAATTATGATAAATGGACTATATTACGTATTGGATCACTAAAAAACACTACTTTTACATTACCGTGTAGTTTACCAATAAAATGGTCTGATGGTGATGTGGACATACTCAGTATACATATCCCAAAATAAATAAATTAGCCCTCCAATACATTTTAATAGAAAGTTAGCAATAAGATCTTGCTATCATGGATAGGAAAATACCTGTCTTTTTGTGTAAAAATCACCCTGATTAACTCTTTAATCATATAACCAATTTATATATATTTTTATGATCTTGCCTACACCTAGCGAAGTTACTTAAATTATACGAGGAAAAAATATTCAATTTTATTTGGAACGGCAAGCCAGACAAAATTAAGCGTGCCTATTTATATAATGAATATGAATTCGGAGGGCTGAAATTCTTACATATTAAATCATTAGACCTACCACTAAAGTCTTCAGTCATAAAAGCAGTTGTATTTGAATCCAAACTGGTTCTCTAGCAAATTCATAAGAATGTCTCATCCCATGTTCAAGAGTGGCCTTTTTCCCTTTATTCAGATAACAACCTCGGACTTTCACTTATTTGAAAAGGAAATCATCTCCCACATATCGATATTTTTAAAACAAGCCAGAGAAAATTGGTTGCAATTTCAATTTAATCCACCAGAAGAAAAAAATAACTAACAATACAACACATTGTGGTTAAACTCAAATATACTAATAGATGAAAAAAAGAAGGGAAAAAATGAAGAATGTATGTAAATTATATCATAAATTGGACTGGTGGAGTTGTTACACATGCAGCTAACAAAAATATATGGAAATGTCTGCTCTATGAAAACGTCTGCTCTACCCAAAATTACAACCAACTAATTGCAGCATTACCGCAGAAATGGAGGAGGGAAGTGGAAGGTTTCAAAAAGTAGGGAACATGTCTGTCGGCCCTGCCTTAACGACCATAATTGGTTAAAGATAATTGTGATAAATAAAAAAGTATACGAGTTTCATTTAAGGACCAAAAATTGACAGCTGTTCCATATAGATTGCAAAATAGTTTCAACATACCGATTCCACAGCACATGGTTTATGAACTGATATGCAAAACAACACCGGATTCAAAATGTATAATTTTTTAATGTAAATTATTATAAAAAAATATTGCAACCACGTTCTCATTTGCAGCAACGACCTGGGGAATAGTTACAGGGGAGAGGAGGGGGATGAATGAGCCAATTGTAAAGGTTGAGGTTAGAGGAAGGACAGGAGTAAAAACAAACCAAATATAACTATTGTAAAATAGACTGTGCCTGTAAAATGTACAGTACCAGTCAAAAGTTTGGACACACCTACTCATTCAAGGGTTTGTCTATATATTTTTTTAACTACTTTCTACATTGTAGAACAATAGTTCAGACATCAAAACGATGAAATAACACATATGGAATCATGTAGAAACCAAAAAAGTGTTAAATAAATCAAAATATATATATTATATTTGAGATTCTTCAAAGTAGCCGCTGCCTTGAAGACAGCTTTGCGCACTTTCGTGTCTTTGGCTATGCCGGATTAATTGATAAGACATGCTATTCTATAAAATAATTTCTCTGTAATTAATATCACCTGATTGAGCTAATCATGTAAATGTAATTAACTAGAGAGTCGGGCACCAATAAATAATATTTATAGAGCTGTTATCTTCCGAATAAACTCTTAAATAACTAGTAACATTTTACTACAATAGCAGTCAACATTAATCTTCATCTTACTTCAGTCTCATAATCTGAAAGTTGTAAATTCTTTTATCTGCAAGAACCCTGGCAAACAATTTGAATCAGCAATACAAAATTGGGATTAATTATTTATTTACTAAATACCTAACTAATCACACAGAATTCACACACACACAATTAATCATAACTCGATTACAAATTACATCATAAAGGAAAATATCCCTAGCGGGCGGAACAGATATGACGGCTTGTTACACAAAGGAAAAGGGTCTGGGTTGAGTGAAAGAGCGGGAAGACAGGAACAAAGGCAAAGCTGTGCTATCGTAAATACAGTATCTTATGCATTCTAAATTACCTCCCATTTGGAAAAGGAAAATGCAATGAATATTTACTCTAAGCTACGCTTCAGTAGGTTGGTGGTAGATGGAAGGCCGTGTTGCCAAACCGAGTCCTCTGTCCTTTGAAGAATGTCTCTGGTTGTCAATTGGATACGTTGTAGTAACGTCGTTGTGTGATAGACGGGATACTCTGTCTGTTCCTTCCTAACCTGCGTTTGCAGCTGTGGTCACTAACTCAACAGCTAGGAGGTATCACTTCTGTAGTGAATAAGAGTTCAAAGTTCATACCATTCGCAACCGAAGCTCATGCTGATGTTGGCTTCGTTCTGAACCATTCTGACATAGGACCGTCGCCCTCATATCCTCGGAAAGGGAAGTTCTGTTGTCGTCAAGGCTTTATATAGGAAGGGAGAAGAGGGCATGTTTGAACAGTTTTATAGCTCTTGTCCCATCACAGGGTAGGGCTACTGATTGAGCAGCACTATCTTATGAAAACCCAAATGTCACATTTTAGAAGCTAAAATCATATTTCATCCCATCACAAATAATTTAATATTCAAACATTTAAATTGAACAACAATTCTATGTGAATCTGATAACTCTGATGTGTAGACTTTCCACTGTAGAGTTTGTCATCTTATCATTGATGAGAATGTCTCAGATGACAACCGAACTGACATCATATTCATTAAGTACAACTGCATATGTTCAATTGTTCAGATTACCAGAATATAGTTCATTTCCCTCCACATTCTGACATTCCCAGAATCTCTATGTTAACCAAGGGTTTTGAAAATGTAACCTTAGTAGGGTAGAGAGAGGAAAAGGGGGGCAAGAGGTATTTATGACTGTCATAAACCAACCCCCCAGGCCAACGTCATGACAACACTCTTGGCATTCTCTCAAACAGCTTCACCTGGAATGCTTTTCCAACAGTCTCAAAGGAGTTCCCACATTTTCTGAGCACTTGTTAGCTGCTTTTCCTTCACTATGCAATCCAACTCATCCTAAACCATCTCAATTGGGTCAAGGTCATGTGATTGTGGAGGCCAGGTCATCTAATGCAGCATTCCATCACTCTCCTTCTTGATTAAATAGCCCTTAAACAGCCCGGAGGTATGTGGGGTAATTGTCCTGTTGAAAAACAAATGATAAGGAATGCAAACCAGATAGGATGGCGTATCGCTGCAGAATTCTGTGGTAGCCATGCTGGTTAAGTGTGCCTTGAATTCTAAATAAATCCCCGACCATGTCACCAGCAAAGCACCCCCACACCATCACACCTCCTCCATGCTTCACGGTCGGAACCAGACACGATGGTTAGAGACAAAAATCTAAAATTTGGTCTCATCAGACCAAAGGACAGATTTCCACCGTTCTAATGTTCATTGCTCGTATTTCTTTATTGGTGTCCTTTAGTAGTGGTTTCTTTGCATGAAGGCCTGATTCACATTCTCATCTGTACAGTTGATGTTGAGATGTGTCTGTTACTTGAATTCTATGAAGCATTTATTTGGGCTGCAATTTCTGAGGCTGGTAACTCTAATGAACTTGTCCTCTGCAGCAGAGGTAACTCTGGGTGTTCCTTTCCTGTTTAGGTCCTAATGAGAGCCAGTTTCATCATAGCGCTAGATGGTTTTTACGACTGCACTTGAAGAAACTTTAAAAGTTCTTGACATTTTCCGGATTGACTGACCTTCATGTCTTAAAGTACTGATGGACCGTTATTTCATATCTGAGCTGTTCTTGCCATGATATGGACTTGGTCTTTTACCAAATAGGGCTATCTTCTGTATACCACCAAAACTTTGTCAAAACACAACTGATTGGCTCAAATGCATTAAGAAGGAAAGAAATTCCACAAATTAACTTTTAACAAGGCACACCTGTAAATTGAAATGCAGCCCAGGTGACTACCTCATGAAGCTGGTTGAGAGAATGCCAAGAGTGTGCAAAGCTGTCATCAATGCAAATGGTGGCTACTTTGAAGAATCTCAAATCTATTTTGATTTGTTTATCACATTTTTGGTTACTACATTATTCCATGTGTTATTTCATAGTTGTGATGTATTCACTATTAGTCTACAATGTATACAGTAAAATAAAGAAAAACTCTTGAATCAGTTACTCTGTTAGTGTCCAAACTTTTGACTGGTACTGTACATTTTAATTATATCTGAACAAGACATTAATTTTTTACATCAACGACTGTGGAAGTTGTCTGCAATGATCACTTTGATTACACATGGGATCGAAATGGAAATTTATCTCCAAACAAAATGAATGCACATTAGAAGGTTTTGAATATAAGACTTGCTGTGTTACCAGTTTGGAGTTTTGTACTAATTTTAGAAAATTCACCATATACTTGTAAAATAGAAACAGTGATTGAAAACAAATGGAATAAGTATGCATGTCAATAATGAGAGTCAACACAATAAGCCAAATATTCCCAAATATGCAACTTGTCACGCCTGCTCTCCCTCCCTGGTGCTCGAGGGCGCCAGGCTGCCCTTCATTACGCACACCTGTCACCATCATTACGCGCAGCAGCACTTATTCGACTCACCTGGACTCCTTCCCTTTGTTGATTGCCCCGTCTATAACTGTCTGTTCCCGTTTGTTCCCTGTGTCTGCAATAATGTTGTTATGTGTTCATGTCCAGACGCTGTTCTGTCCTGTTCCATGTCCGTTGCCATTAAATGTTCACTCCCTGTACCTGCTTCTTGTCTCTACCAGCGTTGATTCTTACACAACTATCATAACACGCCTACTGTACCAAAAACAGTCAAATGTAACTATAATAATTTTTAAGGTGGAGATGTTTACATTTTCCCTTGACAATGATTTTATGTTTTAAAGTTCATTTTCTGCCATTCTACACATTTTGCCATGGGGCGTATAGAAAATGTTGCAGTTTTCAAGTAAGTTTTCTACAATTCTATACATTTTACCATGGGGTGGAGAGAATCATTTGCACGGGGTGGAGATCATTTGTTGCAGTTTTAAAGCAAACTACCAGAAATTCTAGGTCTCAAGGGACCCTACTTTGAGCCAATGACACGTCTTTTGGACATCAACATTCTAACAGTCCAATAAATCAATTCCATATATGCTATCGGACAAATAATACCTTGATTGTGTTTATGAAGGTCTTAGGTAACAGAATACGATTATTATTATTTTAAAAACATAACAGAGTTTTTATTATGTACTGTAGGCTACATGTAAACCCCCTCCCACACAAAAAAATACAGAATTTCAAGTGTTAAATACATTTTATTCATGGAGTGCCAGTGTACAACTATGAAACAAAAAGTATGTGCGTTGAAACACAGTAACAGCTTCTTTTTACAATGACAAAACAAATAAAAATACCATAAATCGCCAAGAGGCAGGGACAGCTAGACATGGTCCTGTGAATCGAACCCTCCATCATGGCATTGCACACAACATGCTCTACCAACTGAGCTACAGACACACAACACAGTTTACTGATAATTACAAATTGTAAAGCAAAGTAAATTAATAATGCATCCTTCATTATGACAGATACCTCTGCTGAAGAGACACATCCAAGAACATCACTGAAAACTAAAGTAATCTAATTAACTACACTACTGCTACTACTAGTACATCATCAAAAACACTCAAAATTATAAATGACTGCAATTATATTTATTTACATTTTGAAATAATCAGTGCCTAGTGAAAGTCTATTGGCTCAACACTCGGGCGTCAGGTAGCCTAGTGGTTAGAGCGTTGGGCCAGTAACAAAAAGGTTGCTAGATTGAATCCCCGAGTTGACAAGGTAAAAAATCTGTCATTCTACCCCTGAACAAGGCTGTTCCACTGTTCCTAGATCGTCATTGTAAAAATAAAAATCTTAACTGACTTTCCTAGTTAAATAAAAAAACTAATTCACAGTGGAACAATTATTAATTTTCAAGCAACAACAACGAAGAAAGCAAAGTCATGTTAATCTTACGCAAAACAGCATCTGCTGTCTCAACACTTGTGCAGTATTTGCAATTAATTTTGAGCAAAGTCCCGCCCAAGGATCTCCTCCAAGTTTGGGGGAGATGACGAGTTCTTGCCGTCTGGTTGACCAACTGTACCACACCACAATGGGATCTCTTTGAAGTTGTGACGGCAGCTCATGGCGACGTTCTCTCCCTCCAGTGTGAATTGAAGTCTGTTGGTGGGCACACCAGCAAGCACATGTATAATTACTCATGATTTATTTCATGTTATTACACATTTTCTTGTTCCACTATGAAACAAATATGTTTTGTAATTACATGTGCTGAAAGTCATCTGTGAATTATCATGTTAATAATGCCAAACTCGTAACTACACAGGGCCACATAGTCCCAGGGTTAATATGATGTTGATATGTGGATCTTAATAAACTGCAACCTGGTAACAACACTTGCAACAAGGCACACATTCCCATTAGCCACTAGTCTATTGACGCACCAGTGTGTCAATCTACTGTAATTAACATAATTAAAAAATCCCCATCAAAATCTTAAATTTAAGATAAAAATACCTATTTTTTGCTGAGCTACTTCTTAATCCTCCCTATACGCCTATGGCGGCCTTCCGCATCTGCCGTGGAAGGTGGCTGAGCTACTGCGGTGCTCGGCATTCTCACAAAAACATCGGTAGTGTCCGAACCGTAGAAACGAATGTGACTGTGGAAAGGGGAGATTCGCAGGAACATGATGGTGTTCTCTGTTTTGCTATATGACCCCACAAGTGTCCGGACTTGTCTGGGAACCGGTATCCGTTTAAAACATTAATGGGTGTATGGAGGTAGTTGTGCCCACCCAAAGTAAAGGGGTTAAATACAGTGCATTCGAAACGTATTCAGACCTAGACTTTTTCCACATTTTGTTGCGTTACTGCCTTATTCCAAAATTGATAAAATCATTTCCCCCCTCATAAATCTACATACAATACCCCATAATGACAATGTGAAAACAGGTTCGTATACATTTTTGCTATTTAAAAAATGATATATATTTACATAAGTATTCAGATCCTTTGCTATGAGACTGTTTCTATTGATCATCCTTGAGATGTTTCTACAACTTGATTGGAGTCCACCTGTGGTAAATTCAATTGATTGGACATGTTTTAGAAAGGCACACACCTGTCTATATAAGGTCCCACAGTTGACAGCGCATGTCAGAGCAAAACCCAAGCCATGTGGTTGAATGAATTCTCCAAGACATGATTGTGTCGAGTCACAGATCTGGGGAAGGGTAGCAAAAAATGTCTGCAGCATTGAAGGAACCCAAGCACAGTGGCCTCCATCATTCTTAAATGGAAGACGTTTGGAACCACTAAGACACTTTCTAGAGCTTGCTGCCCAGCCAAGCTGAGCAATGGCTGAGGTGACCAAGAATCCGATGGTTACTCTGACAGAGCTCCAGATTACCTCAGTGGAGATGTGAGAACCTTCGAGAAGGACAACCTAATTCGTAGCACTCCACCAATCAGGCCTTTATGGTAGAGTGGCCAGACGGAAGCCACTCCTCAGTAAAAGGCACATGACAGCCCGCTTGGAGTTTGCATAAGGGCATCTAAAGGACTATCAGATTCTCGGGTCTGATTAAACCAAGATTGAACTCTTTGGCCTGAATGCCAAGCGTCACTCCTGGAGGAAACTTGGCACCATTCCTACGGGGAAACATGGTGATGGCAGCATCATGCTGTGGGAATGTTTTTCAGCGGCAGGGACTTAGAGACCAATCAGGATCGTAGGAAAGATGAACAGAGCAAAGTACAGAGAGATCCTTGATGAAAATCTGCTCCAGAGCACTCAGGACCTTAGACTGGGGCAACGGTTCACATTCCAACAGGACGGCAACCCTAAGAACACAGCCAAGACAATGCAGGTGTGGCTTCGGGACAAGTCTCTGAATGTCCTTGAGTGGCCCAGCCAGAGCCCGGACTTGAACCCGATCGAACATCTCTGGAGAGACTTGAAAATAGCTGTGCAGCGACGCTTCCCAACCTGACATAGCTTGAGAGGATCTTCAGAGAAGAATGGGAGAAACTCTTCAAATACAGGTGTGCCAAGCTTGTAGCGTCAGACCCAAGGAGACTCAAGGCTATAATCGCTGCCAAAGGTGCTTCAACAAAGTACTGAGTAAAGGGTCTGAATACTTATGTAAATATAATATTGGGGAAAAAAAGGGGGATTGGAAATTATGCAGACAATTACATTGACAGGAAGCCACAATCTACCTGCAATATTAACACTGATCTACCCCCTAAAAAAATATTAATAATAAATATTGGTAAATCAATTACAATTTGAAAAGTAATCTACTATATTTATTGAGTTTCTGATCTGCTATTCAATCCTACCATTAAGGTAGTTTATTCAACTGATATCTAATTTTCTGCTCACAAACCTTTTCACCACTAACTAGCTATTGTCCCTCTGTAACCTAATAGTATCACATTTTGATGCGTCTGTTTCGAGAGTCACAACAACACTTTGTTTTCTCTGGGGATTTATTTGACTGGTTCCCAATTGTTCATAGAAAAACACAAGACGGGACACATTTCAGACTCATTCTGAGAAAATGACATTGGCATTTAGGAAAATAACTAAGCAAACGTTGTAGGGTGCACCCATTGTGTAATGACATCTGTCTTTCCACTAGATGGCCCTTGTACCAAGTAAAAACATTTATTGTGAAGTTGTGAATTTGAGCTCTGACACTTGATGCAATCATCCCTGTCCTCCCCATAAATACATTCATATCCATTTTCAACTACGTAGTGAAAGATTTAAAAAACATTTTTGAATGTGCGCAGACTAGCTTATTCTGAATCTAGCCTCGCCCAACAGGAGATGGAAACAGATGCGATTTGATAGTAGCCTTTGTATTGTACACAGTTTGTGAGAAAAAAGAGGGGAAATGATTCAGTAAAATAATCTAGAATTTGATCAATTATCAGATCCACCTGTCTATTAGATGTCAATTCCTGAAGTAGAAAGTAGTTGTTTTACATTGCATAGACAAAGCATTATGTGAGACCAAACAATTGTTCTGTTGTGGGAAAAGTAACAACATGGCAAAGCACAATATGTTCTACCCAATTCAGGAAGTGATTTGCCCAGCAGACTGTTTCACGTGCTATCATCAGTAAACGTTTCACAGTGAAATCCCTCAACAGTGTCTTCTCTAGTATTCTCACTTAGAATATTAGATGAGTGGACTTCAGTACAACTCTGCTGTCCCTCACATAGTGGACCTCAGTAAATGCCTGGATATGATGTGCATTGTATTTGTCGTTGAACAAGAGAGCAAGAGAGAAAATTCAATCCGTTACTCAGTGTCAAGACATATATTGCTCATCAATTTGATGTATTTGCCTCCCAAGGCCTCTCATAAACATATTGGAATGAAATACCCTTTTTTTTTCATACAAATTAGCCTTTGGGCACTTGGTCACAACATTACAAGCCATCTTTTGTTTCTTATAGGCAGCAGCTACCCTATGATCCATGCACAGATATACATGGGAATACTCTGTCACCAGAGTGCAGAGTGCCTGTCATGGCTGCAGGGCATAACAGGAGCTCTATCTTGGAGTTGGTACAATTCCTCTCTTGATTTATGGCGAAAAGAGGCCAGTAAAAACAAGGGGAGAGGTCCAAGTAGTCATCACAAGGAAACAGGAGAAAGCATGGAGTACTGTGGCCAAACAGAGTGGCAGGAGGGATGAGCGTAGGAGAGAGCATGAAGGAGCTGTGTGATGTGGCAGCTTTCATTCACCCATGGGCGAGTTTACTCTTTAACTGTAATGCTATTTTGACCCTCTCCCCCGATATTCTCCCTATCCCCTCTATCAGGGATGGAGCTCCTCTCATTCTGGAGTTTACAAAGTAGTACACAAATCTCCAGTAACATGACCCAATAAGGCTTCTGATATGTACTTTCAGTTTCAGATGTTCAAAGAAATAGAAAATGGTGATCAAGACAATACAAAATCGTATCCGGTGTAAAAACATAAAACTATGACAGCGCCTGGACTCTTGAGAGTGGGACTCTTAACATGAAGCACAATCATTCGTCAAAAAGCCATGCATAATGTTAGCTACACGAGCACGCAAACATTTAATCAGAGAGGTGAAGTGATCTAATATTACATGAATCTTAAATGAATAGGTTGGGAAAAGTATGGAAATACTAAATCCGTATACAAATAAATAACTAAATGGTACGGATTTTCTGAGCACCATCTGGTGGCTTCGGATACAATGGAGAACACGGGCAACTTGTGCTGCAACAGTCAGTCCCTCCAAGTAATCTACATGAAAAAACTGATGTGAATAGGAAAGCACTCAATGCACAGACAGGATGATCTTTTACAACAGAGGCGTAGGCGTCATAAAATACCGGTTTTCCCTGCCAGCTTTTCATTTAGTTGTCTCTGTGTTGTTGATGCTTCTGTTTAGAAAGCGAGAAGTATGTGGATGCATACACAAACAAAAAAAACTGGACAGGACATACACGATGATGCAATAGACAGTTTGTTTAACAACTGGTATTGCACATGTGCCTTGTGTGACTAGGAGCAGGTAGGGGTATACTCTAACAGGCAGAGTCATTTTATCACTGAAGTCAAAACAACCAGGTCTGACCCTGATCTGTCTTTGTTAACCAATCACATGCATTAGAGAGCGACAAGGGGTCGCTGGGGTAGAGATTTATGGTCACTGTGTCATATGTCCAACCCTAGAGTGACCCGAGAGGGAGGCTCACAACCTTATTTGCTAGGTAATAAATTCAACTTAAATTAGAATGTATAGTGACAGCAGATTGCTTCAGCTGAAACCAGATAATTATCCTCAAAGAATAAAACTCAAAAACAGCAATGAACCAATTAAAACACTGTGTTTCTCTGAAATCACAGTTTAAAAGAAATGCCAAGTCAACTACACTAGAAATTAGAAATATATAAAATTGCATTGGCCATTACAGTACTGTAATAGAGTAATATATGGCATTTACGTAGCAGCCGTTTTTATCCTCACTGACAACATTGAGTCCACACATATCTGTCATGTGACCCCATTGGGAATCAAACCCACCACCCTGGTGCTGCTAGTGCCACGCTTTTAGTAACTGAGCCACACATGACCCCTATAATATATAATTACAATGCAATACTGTAAAATACGATACATGATTACAATACGGGTGGAAGGTGTATGATCGCCATCCCCATGAGCGTGCCACCCTCCTCCAGGCTTGGATTCACCATGCCAAAAGAATTTCACCAGCTGCATGACATATGAGGACATTTACTGCCACGTCAATGAGAACCAAATGCTCAACAAGGCTTGATGCAAACTAGTGCCTGCTAAACATTATGTTTAATTTGATTACAGGTCAATTTTGAAGGGTAGTGCAAGTGTTTTGCCTAATGTGAAAACAGTGTAATGTACTGTCATTTACAGTACTGTAGCCTATTACATTCCAAGGGCAAATTTTTAAACATGTATCTAGCATTTTCTTTGTTTATTGAATTAACTTGTTGTTAAAACAACTCCATTGAGAAGATATCATTATGTTATGGTGACAAAATCAATGTTCTCATGATATTTCACAGGAAACTTGTTTTGGATCAATGGTTGTGCGGTGACAGATGAAAGCCCAATAAAACGTTTTTTTAATATAAGACCTGCTGCTTTACAAGTGTTACTGTTACCAGTTACCAAATTCACAACATACCAATAACAATTGAAAACCAACCTGTAAACCCACCCCAGTTCTTGTTCTACCAACACTTGCATTTTAACGATGACAGTTATGTCAACCGCAATGGTCCTCCTGTCAAGACCTAGTAGGCATACACAACTTTGTATGATTCATCTGAGCTAAACCACCTCTTGAATTATTATCTATTTCCCTGAGGCGTTACATATCACTAATTCAAAACCAGAGGTCTGACGGTATGTCTTTTTCTTTCTTTTTTAACAAAATAGAGGGCAAAATAATCTGTAAATGATTGATGTGCTTAATAAAAAAAAGTTGACTGTTTTTTACTAGCCCAAGCTTTCAATCTTCTCAGGGTGTGGATGGATGAAACTAGGGTGATAGTGTTGAAGAGCATCTACTCGGTAGATACTTAACACTTGCAACTCTTTTATGTATTTGATTTGCGGATCACTTCAAGTACTTATGAGGGCTAGGGTTAGGCACCTGTGAGCGCGTGTTAGATGCTCTAATGACTTGACACGCAGTGAGTAAACAAAGAATCTCTGAAAGGGTCAGCCAGGGTCAACTTTCCCTAACCGTCACAGAGCCATTTGTCACCAGACAAGTCCAAAACAAATGCTTGAACGGTGCGTATTTTCTGAGTGTCTAATTTCTGTAGTCCCTCGAATGTGTGTCTACTGAGCATTCCTAATACTAAAAGGATTTCAGTCGAACAAAGACACGTAACACTCCCTAATCGTGTGGTAGCAACATAACCCTTTGGAGGTGCCCCCTTTTCTGCCCAATGAACAGCTAATGGTGTAAAGCCTCTCAGTAGGAGGGTCGCCACACGGAGCTAAGTATGGCCCTGCTCCAGATGTGCCGTCCTGCATTGTCCAGAGCCATAAAGCACCCTGACATTGCCATTATGCCTCTGGCCTTTGTGTCTTTGGCCTGTTGAGCTAAGCACTGGCCATTGACTACTGACCAGGCACATTTCACCCCCCCCCCCCCCCCCCCCCGAACATGCACAATGACCAAATCAGAGGAATGCACTAATGAGGGGGACTTCAGTTGCGTTAAATATTTATCCAGTGTCACTGTCTATAAGGCTTAATGCTGTCAATACTTGGATTGTTGGGTTTACTGGTAGTTTGTTTATGGGAAGTGAAACTCACCACTAACCCTTGTTAAGTTATGACCTTTTTACAAACTACTGATAAGACAGATCCTTCATTTCCAAATGGGCTCTAACTTTTTGAGAACTTGGGAGTGTAAGTTTCTATCTGACATTTTTGCGTAAGTCACTTATAATTTATCGTGAGATGGTTCATGTCTGTGAAGCTCGATTTTTCAAATAGTAAGTTAAGGGGAAAAAATGAAAAACTAGAACGTTTTAACTGCATAATTCCTTCTGCGAACTTGGCTCTAAGTACGATCATTTAGCTTTTTGATTTCGAATTTTAGGTCTAAGAAAATATATGTAAAAACATTATTTGATTAAATATAGAATTTGGCCTTTACTGCTATAGCCCAGAGAAATGCATTGAATAACAGCACATTCATAAATGGCTAAAAAAGACAGTCAAATAATGTATTTTCTTGTACACATACACTACATGATCAGAAGTATGTGGACACCTGCTCGTCTACATCTCATTCCAAAATGATGGGAATTAGTTGGTCCCCTCTTTTCTGCCATAACAACCTCCACTCTTCTGGGAAGGCTTTCCACTAGATGTTGGAACATTGCTGCAGGGATTTGCTTCCATTCAGCCACAAGAGTATTAGTGAGGTCAGGCACTGATGTTGGGCGATTAGGCCTGGCTCGCAGTCAGCCTTCCAATTCATCCCAAAGGCATTTGATGGGGGTTGAGGTCAGGGCTCTGTGCAGGTCAGTCAAATTCTTCCACACCGACACAGAGGCCACCATCGTGTTCGTGAGTGTCTCCCCTTTCCATAGAGTGGTCAAACCGTTCGGACACTACAGACGTTTTCATGAGAAGACTCATTTTCAGGAAGTCTCATGGTCTGACAAACACCGCCCTAGCTCTGCCACCTTTCACCGCAGGTGAGGAAGTGTGACGTCGGCAGATGCTGTGGATTGAGACACATCCAGTGCAAATAAACAGATATCTTTAGCTTCATGTATTTGATGATGTGTTCTGGCTCTATCTTGCTAAACTAATGTTTTTAAATAGTGTTTTAAACTGGTTTTCAAATGTATTGGGATTTTGATGTCTGCACTTTAGATACCTCTAAAGTGAGGAAAGAAGAATTCACTGCAAAACAGTTCTGAGATCTGGGATGTGAAAACTTTGAAGCTCATTTTCTCAGACTCTGCTTTGCGCAGATATAACCTTATAGTCCCGAGGTTACAAATGAATGATGTGTCAAGAGGAACAGTGTTTTGACCGTTTGACACAGTCCGGCGTCAGCTCGGCAGTGTGCACGCAGCAGACACAGAAACAAGAGCACTCACTTCGTCTTTCTTGTTCTTCTAGTTCTCACGCAAACCGAGATCAGGGAAGTGGAGACTGGTGTAGGCAGATGAGTCTGTGAGATAGTGACTCAATCTGTGAGGTCTGTTGATTTCACAGCAGCCCCCTCGGCTCTCAGCGTCTGGCTCATCTATCAGAGGACACACCTCATTCAGCAGACAGACAGAAGAGGGAAGTAAAGACAGAGTTGTCGTGTGATGATGAAGCAGACAGACAACAACAACAAGCTGGACAGGTTCAGTTAGAGTTCACACTTTCTGGCAATGGCACACCACTGTCGTCAACGTAACAGGTGTTGACTGTTTGGTAGGAGTTATGTAAAGAGAATACCGTAAAAGAGAAAAGCTGCATGTCTGCACCCATCTTGAGGCATAACTCACTGTGGGTTCATCTGCTTGTTTGAGCATAAAAGGGTTGTGAATGTGTTTCTGCTCCCACACAACTGCATGTTGAAATAAAACACCTATTTGCTCCTCTGGCCTTTGTATCTTTGGCCCGTTGAATATCAAACTTTGTGTTTGGATAGAATTATTTATTACCACACTGATCCAATGTTAAACAACTAGAATAGTATTTTGCAGCAGTAGAAATGCGTAGAGGGAAATAGTTGTCTAAGACAACATTAGGCTATTAAACTGAATACAAAATTGATTCCTTTTATGATGTGAATTATTGTAGTCAACTTTCTCAGTTACAAAGGGAATATGCTATCACAATGCCTTTGGAGAAAATAGCCTGAGAAAAAACATGATTTACGAAACAACCTTTATTTTGCCTACCATGAAAATTTGCCTGTCGGCACTAAAAGTACTGGATGTAATGAATCATGTCTAAGAGAATAGCTTGGAAATGAGAGACGGTTGTCTTGAGGGAGAGACAAAAGTGGTGAGTCTGTAGTTGAGTAACTATTTTTGTAGTTCTGTCAGGGAACATAGACTCTGTTAGATGAGTAAGACTAATGTACAGACTGAGCTAAAGGTCACAGAAGAGGACAATAGCAACAGTTTTGTTTTAAATACACGATATATACACACAAAAGTATGTGAACACCACTTGAAATTTGTGGATTTGGCTATGTCAGTCACACCCGTTGCTGACAGGTAAATAAAATCGAGCACACTGCCATGCAATCTCCATAGACAAACATTGGCAGTAAAATGGCCTTACTGAAGAGCTCAGTGACATTCAACGTAGCACCGTCATAGGATGGCACCTTTCCAACAAGTCAGTTCATCAAATATCTTCCCTCCTAGACCTATCCCAGTCAACTATAAATGCTGTTATTGTGAAGTGGAAATGTCTAGGAGCAACAACGTCTCAGCCACGAAGTGGTAGGCCACACAAGCTCAAAGAATGGTACTGTTGAGAGCTGAAGTGCGTAAAAATCCTCTGTCCTCGGTTGCAACACTCACTACCGAGTTCCAAACTGCTTCTGGAAGCAACGTCAGCACAATAACTATACGTTGGGAGATTTATGAAATGGGTTTCCATGGCTGAGCAGCCTCATACAAGCCTAAGATCACCATGCACAATGCCAAGCATCGTCTGGAGTGGTGTAAAGCTCACAGCCATTGGACTCTGGAGCAGTGGAAACGCGTTCTCTGGCGTGATGAATTACGCTTCACCAGCTGGCAGTCCGATGGACGAATCTGGGTTTGGCGGATGCCAGGGTAACGCTACCTGCCCGAAAGAATAGTGCCCACTGTAAAGTTTGGTGGAGGGGGAATAATGGTCTGGGGCTGTTTTTCATGGTTCCATGTTGCTTAGTTCCAGTGAAGGGAAATCTTAACGCAACAGTATACAATGACATTCTAGATGATTCTGTGCTTCCAACTTTGTGGCAGTAGTTTGGGAAAGGCCCTTTCCAGTTTCAGCATGACAATGCCCCCATGCCTAAAAGCACGGTCTATAAAGAAATGGTTTGTTGAGATCACTGTAGAAGAACTTGACTGGCCTGCACAGAGCCCTGAACTCAACCCCATCTAACACCTTTTTTTTAATAAATTGGAACGCCGACTGCGAGCCAGGCCTAATCCCCCAACATCAGTGCCCAACCTCACTAATGGTCTTGTGGCTGAATGGAAGCAAGTCCCTGCAGCAATGTTACAACATCTAGTGGAAAGCCTTCCCAGAAGAGTGGAGGCAAGTCCATATTAATGCCCATGATGTTGGAATGAGATGCTCGATGAGCAGGTGTCCACATACTTTTAGTCATGTAGTGTACATTAAAGATCCCCAGGGATCATAATGTCACTCGTTTCATAATGTCTAAGGACTATGACTCCTGATATGCACTGACAAGCTCCACTCAGACAGAGCATCAACTGCATGTTCTGATGTATCTATAACCTAATCTCGTCAGATACATATGACACCAGATGGAAACATCCCAAGGGAGCAAACTACCCCTGATAATTCAATTACTCTACAGACACACGTGCCTCAGTCCCAAATACAAGCAGCTAGCTGGTGGACAGACACCACCCTGCAGATTGATCCCTACTAGCCCCTGGGCCTCCATGATGGATCAGACATTAATTTGATTTGAAGGAAGAGTAAAAGCCGACGTCTGTGACCTCTGTTGGAGAGGTGAACGATGATTGAATGATGAGTGTCTAGAGGTTTCACTGAGGAACTGTAAGTTGGCGGGCAGCCTGTTCTGAACAATCACCTTTTGTACAAATAAGTGTGAAATATAAATGAACCACTTTTTCATGAACAAAAAAAAAGAAATGGCTGTAACTACATATGTACAATTTCTGTGCAATTCATTGCCAAACAGGACCCCTTTGGGGCATTGTGCTTAAAACAGGCACACAAATGTTTTGACAGTATGTTTCGATACAGATATTTCTACTGTGGGAATGACACAGATGTATACTGTATGAAGTAGCTACCGTGGCAAGAAAAAGTATGTGAACCCTTTGGAAATATCTGGATTTCTGCATACATTGGTCATACAATTTTATCTGCTCTTCATCTAGGTCACAACAATAGACAAACACAGTCTGCTTAAACTAATAACATAAACAATGATATGTTTTCATGTCTTTATTTAACACACTGTGTAAACATTCACAGTGCAGGGTGGAAAAAGTATATGAACCCTTGGATTTAATAACTGGTCGACCCTCCTTTGGCAGCAATAACCTCAACCAAACATTTCCTGTAGTTGCAGATCAGACCGGCACAACAGTCAGGAGGAATTTTGGACCATTCCTCTTTACAAAACAGTTTCAGTTCAGCAATATTCTTGGGATGTCTGGTGTGAACTGCTCTCTTGAGGGCATGCCACAGCATCTCAATTGAGTTGAGGTCAGGACTATGACTGGGTCACTCCAGAAGGCATATTTTCTTCTGTTGAAGCCATTCTGTTGTAGATTTACTTCTGTGTTTTGGGTCATTGTCCTGCTGCATCACCCAACTTCTGTTGAGCTTCAATTGGCGGACAGATAGCCTAACATTCTCCTGCAAAATGTCTTGATAAACTTGGAAATTCATTTTTCCGTCGATGATAGCAAGCTGTCCAGGCCCTGAGGCAGCAAAGAAGCCTCAAACCATGATGCTCCCTCCACCATACTTTACAGTTGGGATGAGGTTTTGATGTTGGTGTGCTGTGCTGTGCCTTTTTATCTCCACACATAGTGTTGTGTGTTCCTTCCAAACAACTCAACTGTAATTTCATCTGTCCACAGAATATTTTGCCAGTAGCGATGTGAAACATCCAGATGCACTTTGGCAAACTTCAGACTTAAGGCAATGTTTTTTTTGGACAGCAGTGGCTTCTTCCATGGTGTCCTCCCATGAACACCATTCTTTTTTTGTGTTTTACGTATCATAGACTCTTCAACAGAGATATTAGCATGTTCCAGAGATTTATTTCTGTAAGTCTTTAGCTGACACTCTAGGATTCTTCTTAACCTCATTGAGCATTCTGCACTATGCTCTTCCAGTCATCTTTGCAGGATGGCCACTCCTTGGGAGGGTAGCAACAGTGCAGAACTTTCTCAATTTACAGACAATTTGTCTTCCCATCGACTGATGAACATTAAGGCTATTAGAGATACTTTTGTAACCCTTTCCAGCTTTATGCATGTCAACAATTCTTAATCTTAGGTCTTCTGAGAACTCTTTTGTTCGAGGCATGGTTCACATCAGGCAATGCTTCTTGTGAATAGCAAACTCAAATTTTGTAAGTGTTTTATAGTGCAAGGCAGTTCTAGCCAACATCTCCAATCTCGTCTCATTGATTGGACTACATGTTAGCTGACTCCAATTAGTTTAGGGATTCACACACTTTTTCCAACCAACACTGAATGTTTAAATTATGGATTCAATATTGACAAGAAAAATACAATAATTTGTGTGTTATTAGTTTAAGCATACTATGTTTGTCTATTGTTGTGACTTAAATGAAAATCAGATACATTTTGATGACCAATTTATGCAGAAATCCAGGTAATTCCCAAGGGTTCACATACCTTTTCTTGCAACTGTATGTAAAAAAAAAAAGAAGACCAAATACTCAAGGCTTTTCTTGATACAGGACCAAAGTAAACACATGACCACTGACAAATATAACTGAAGTACACACCTCTTACAGCAAGGTAGATGAACCCAGAGCAGCTGAGAATTTTGAAAAGCTTGTGGTCTGAAAATGTCTCTGGCACTGCCTTAGCTCATAGCAAACATTCAAGTGTCCGGGTCCTTGAAAAGATGACAATCAGTCTATACAGTATCCGTTTATACGTGGTTATTGTCAACTTGTTTATCTTCAAGTTGAAAGATAGTTTTAGAGAAAAGATCATTTCATCCCCACAATAAACTCACAAGTCTAATTAAGCAGAGTTCCACAAAGAATCTATGGCGAACTTCCAGACAGTCCTATTTCCTTCTCAAAATACAGGCACCTCACATGTGAGTAAAAACAGATTTCATTCAGAAAATACATTTCACACAAATATTGCCAATATTACTGAGTGAGCTTTGTCTTCTGCAAATTGCAAACAATTACCCAACCAAAGAAAAAGCTCTGACTCATTAAAGGGCTGTTTGCTTTCCATAAAAAGAGACAAAGTAGACAGGATCAATGAGTGGTAAACCCAAATATATTATTTACACGAGGGCCCAGATTCAAAAACACTTCTTACACAAAAATTAAGAAGCTTCTGAAGAAGAAAAAAAGCAAGTTCATAAGATAATTCGTAAGTGCAATTCCTCAACAAAATCTTAAGATTTCACGATTTCTTGTGAACTTGTCAAATATCTTCCTACAAACTTCTTAAATATCTTCTTAAAATGTTTGTTGCTAGGCAACCGATTTAGCTAGCTATGGCAATCATGTTAGCATATTTCGTACTGAGTTTACTATTCTAAAACATGTTCTTGGGTTTAAAATAATCAATACTGAAACTTTCAGATGAAGTTTGTGAGTGAATTAAACGTGTTCAATTGCTTTCATGAGCTTATGCTCTCACTCCCCAGATTTTACAACAAGGGTTGAGCTATCTTGGAATTAGGAACAAATCCAATAACTTTATTTCCAAGAATCAAATTTCTTCTGAACTTTTTCTTAAGGAGAAACATAAGAAATAGTGAAAGAACATATCCAATAACCTTTTTTAGGAATATTAACTTTGCTTAACTTTCTTCATAGGTCTATAGTTAAGGGACAAAATGGCAGTTAAGAAGACATTTCTTCTTAAGAAGTTTTTGTGAATCTGGGCCCTGATCTTTATTTACTCCTCAAAGGATTCAGGGAAGCAAGCAAGGAAAATAAACACTCCATATCAGCAAAGGGATCTTAAGTCTTTAACTGTCTTTGGAAATAAAATAATTCAATTGTGCCTCAAACTATGGGAAAATAAACTTAAAGCCAGCAGAATACATAGCCCTCGGGCCCAGAGTGAGATCTTTTTGGATATGTCCACAGAGACTATACGGTGAGAAAACTATACCACTGGGGGAGTGAGTGTTGGTTACTTTGTTTTAAAACCCACAACTTTAATATTCTCATGGGAAACTCCCTTAATCAGATTTTTTTCCCGGAATACAGCAATCAAGTGTTATATTATTCCCCTGTGCGTTTCTGATAGTTAAATTTGTATAGAGGACACGTAAATCAATGGTCTCATCAGTCGTCAACCTTCCCATCACGAACTCTTCTAAAATGACGAACATTACCAATGATAAATCTGTCACGTCCTGACCATAGAAAGCCTTTATTTTCTATGGTAGAGTAGGTCAGGGCGTGACCAGGGGTTTAGTCTAGTATATATTTTGAATGTGGGGTTCTAGTTTGTTTTTTCTATGTTGGTTTTTTGGTATGATTCACAATTAGAGGCAGCTGGCTATCGTTGTCTCTAATTGGGGATCATACTTAAGTAGCATTTTCCCCACCTGTGTGTTATGGGATATTGTTTTGAGTATGTGCACATAGCACCGCTGTTATTCACGGTTTATTGTTTTGTAACGTTTCACTTATTCAATAAATTATGTGGAACTCAACATACGCTGCGCCTTGGTCCGACCATTATTACGACGAACGTGACAAAATCTGAGTAACTGCTTTTGCTCATTCTCAAACACAAACTCCAACTGGCAACCTATTTATACTGGCCCCCTGGAAGCACAAGACAGCTGAACACATTGTAATTAGGAGTATGGCTTCACTTGGAGGCCCATAATCATAACTTAATTCCTGGAAAAGAGAGCAAAAACAAATTACAAATAACAAATTAAGGTGCCTGTTTTACTTCCTATGACCCTTTCCTGGAGACACCAGAAAAATACATTTAAAACAACGTTGCTGAACATAAATATAAACTGAACATGCAACCATTCCTAAGATTGTACAGTTTACAGTTCATATAAAGAAATCAGTCAATTAAAATGAATTAATTAGGCGCTAATGTATGGATTTCACATGACTGGGAATGCAGATACCTTAAAAAAAAAAGAAATGACGAGGATCTGAAATGAGACTCAGGATCTCGTCAGGTTATCTGTGCATTCAAATTGCCATCGATAAAATGCAATTGTGTTCATTGTCTGTAGCTTATGCCTGCCCATACCATAACCCCACTGCCACCATGGGGCACTCTGTTCACAACGTTGACATCAGCAAACCGCTGCCCACACGATGCCATACACGTGGTCTGCAGTTGTGAGGCCGGTTAGACGTACTGCCAAATTCACTAAAACGACGTTGGAGGCGGTTTATGGTAGAGAAATTAACATTCCGTTTTCTGGCAACAGCTCTGGTGGACATTCCTGCAGTCAGCATGCCAATTGGACACTACCTCAAAACTTAAGACATCTGTGGCATAGTGTTGTGTGACAAAACTGCATCTTTTAGTGGCCTTTTATTGTTCCACAGCACAAGGTGCACCTGTGTAATGTTCATGCTGTTTAATCAGCATTTTGATATGCCACACCTGTCACACCTGTCATGCTCTCTACTAGGGATGTAAACACATTTGTGCACACAATTCGAGAGAAATAAGGTGTTTGTGCGTATAGAAAATTTCATGGATCTTTTATTTCAGCTCATGAAACACTTAACATGTTGTGTTTATATTTTTTGTTCAGTGAATTTGAAAGAAGTCAGACTTCAGACTTCAAGGCAGCAGAAAGTAGTAAAAAGTGTCCCTCTGGCTGGACTGATATCCATCCATCGGTACTTTGTTCTTAGCTAGTGTTTGGGACTTGTCCCTCTGTACAGATCCATGATTTAGTACAGTATATTCCAGTGATCTACTCATTGAATGGATCATGCATTGACAGAAAGGATCATATACAGAGTTAAATAGTTGATGTCATCAGTCCTAATGTGTTGAGAAGTGCTATAAATCAGGCCTAAAAGCAAATGCCAGAGGCAACAGATTTTATGCAACTTTAAGTGTCTTGACCGAGAGGATGTTAAAAAGGCTCCACCTCCTTTACATTTACAAAGCTAATGAGGATCCGATGTAATTCCTTAGAGTCTAAGACGTTGGGGGAAGCTGGGTGCTAAGATGACAAATGGAATTGTTTGAAGATGGTCATACTATGGATCATTTAGTTGTTTGATTTAGCATTCTAGGACCCATTTAGGCATTAAACAAATATGAAAAAATGATTTGATAAGATATGGGCCTGTACTACTACTAAAGCCCATAAAAACACATTGAATAACACGTTCATAAATGGCAAAAAAACGCATTCCAAAAATATATCATAAGAAACAAGGTATTGATGTGTATTTTCTAAATCTAGGAGATCATTTTTTTAAATATATATATACAGTGGGGCAAAAAAGTATTTAGTCAGCCACCAATTGTGCATGTTCCCCCACTTAAAAAGATGAGAGAGGCCTGTAATGTTCATCATAGGTACACTTCAACTATGACAGACAAAATGAGAAAAAAAAATCCAGAAAATCACATTGTAGGATTTTTTATGAATTTATTTGCAAATTATGGTGGAAAATAAGTATTTGGTCAATAACAAAAGTTTAACTCAATACTTAGTTATATACCATTTGTTGACAATGACAGAGGTCAAACATTTTCTGGAGGTCTTCGCAAGTTTTCACACACTGTTGCTGGTATTTTGTCTCATTCCTCCATGCAGATCTCCTCTGGAGCAGTGATGTTTTGGGGCTGTTGCTGTGCAACACGGACTTTCAACTCCCTCCAAAGATTTTCTATGGGGTTGAGATCTGGAGACTGGCTAGGCCACTCCAGGACCTTGTAATGCTTCTTAGGAAGCCACTCCTTCGTTGCCCTGGCGGTGTGTTTGGGATCATTGTCATGCTGAAAGACCCAGCCACGTTTCATCTTCAATGCCCTTGCTGATGGAAGGAGGTTTTCACTCAAAATCTCACGATACATGGCCCCATTCATTCTTTCCTTTACACGGATCAGTCGTCCTGGTCCCTTTGCAGAAAAACAGCCCCAAAGCATGATGTTTCCACCCCCATGCTTCACAGTAGGTATGGTATTCTTTGAATGCAACTCAGCATTCTTTGTCCTCCAAACATGACGAGTTGAGTTTTTACCAAAAAGTTATATTTTGGTTTCATCTGACCATATGACATTCTCCCAATCTTCTTCTGGATCATCCAAATGCTCTCTAGCAAACTTCAGACGGGCCTGGACATGTACTGGCTTAAGCAGGGGGACACGTCCTGCACTGCAGGATTTGAGTCCCTGGCGGCGTAGTGTGTTACTGATGGTAGGCTTTGTTACTTTGGTCCCAGTTCTCTGCAGGTCATTCACTAGGTCCCCCCGTGTGGTTCTGGGATTTTTGCTGGGATTTTTGTTTGTGATCATTTTGACCCCACGGGGTGAGATCTTGCGTGGAGTCCCAGATCGAGGGAGATTATCAGTGGTCTTGTATGTCTTCCATTTCCTAATAATTGCTCCCACAGTTGATTTCTTCAAACCAAGCTGCTTACCTATTGCAGATTCAGTCTTCCCAGCCTGGTGCAGGTCTACAATTTTGTTTCTGGTGTCCTTTGACAGCTCTTTGGTCTTGGCCATAGTGTAGTTTGGAGTGTGACTGTTTGAGGTTGTGGACAGGTGTCTTTTATACTGATAACAAGTTCAAACAGATGCCATTAATACAGGTAACGAGTGGAGGACAGAGGAGCCTCTTAAAGAAGAAGTTACAGGTCTGTGAGAGCCAGAAATCTTGCTTGTTTGTAGTTGACCAAATACTTATTTTCCACCATAATTTGCAAATAAATTCATTAAAAATCCTACAATGTGATTTTCTGGATTTGTTTTCCTCATTTTGTCTGTCATAGTTGAAGTGTACCTATGATGAAAATTACAGGCCTCTCTCATCTTTTTAAGTGGGAGAACTTGCACAATTGGTGGCTGACTAAATACTTTTTTGCCCCACTGTATATATATACACACACACTACCGGTGTAACGATGTGCGCTGAGAGTCGGGAAGCAAGTTCAGGGAGTGAGCATTTTTAGAAATAAACGGACCATAATCCAAAACAAGAAACTCGAATAGCACACAGACATGAAATAGAAACAATGACACTTGGGGAAGGAACCAATGGGAGTGACATATATAGGGCAGGTAATCAAGGAGGTGATGTAGTCCATGTGAGTGTAATAACGCACTTAACGATGGTGACAGGTGTGCGCCATAACGAGCAGCCTGGTGACCTAGAGGCTGGAGAGGGAGCACACGTGACAACCGGTCAAACGTTTTAGAACACCTACTCACTTCATGAGGTAGTCACCTGGAATGCATTTCAATTAACAGGTGTTTCTTCTTAAAAGTTCATTTGAGGAATTTCTTTCCTTCAGTTGTGTTTTGACGAGGTAGGTGGGTGTACAGAAGATAGCCCTATTTGGTACAAGATCAAGTCCATATTATGGCAAGAACAGCTCAAATAAGCAAAGAGAAATGACAGTCCATCATTACTTTAAAACATGAAGGTCAGTCAATACGGAACATTTCAAGAACTTTAAAAGTTTCTTCAAGTGCAGTCGTAAAAACTGGGTCTCATGAGGACCGCCACAGGAAATGAAGAGGCAGAGTTACCTCTGCTGCAGAGGACAAGTTCATTAGAGTTGCCAGCCTCAGAAATTGCAGCCCAAATAAATGCTTCACAGAGTTCAAGTAATAGACAGATCTCAACATCAACTGTTCAGAGGAGACTGCTTGAATCATGCCTTAATGGTTGAATTGCTGCAAATAAACCACTACTAAAGGACACCAATAATAAGAAGAGACTTGCTTGGGCCAAGAAACACAAGCAATGGACATTAGACCGGTGGAAATTTGTACTTTGGTCCGGAGTCCAAATTTGCGATTTTTGGTTCCAACCGCCATGTCTTTGTGAGATGCGGTATGGGTGAATGGATGATATCCTCATGTTTATTTCCCACCGTAAAGCATGGAGGAGGTGTGATGGTGTGGAGGTGCTTTGCTGGTGACACTGTCAGTGATTTATTTAGAATTCAAGGCACACTTAACCACAGAATTCTGCAGCGATATGCCATCCAATCTGGTTTGCGCTAAGTGGGACTATTGTCCCAAATGACCCAGATGCAGACAGTTTCGAAGTAACAAAAGTTTATTACAAAAACAGCGGGGGCAGGCAAACGACAGGTAAAGAGCAGGCAGAGGTCAGTAATCCAGAGCAGAGCCCGAAAGGTACAGAATGGCAGGCAGGCTCGGGGTCAGGGCAGGCAGAGGTCAGTAATCCAGGGTGGTGTGACAAGGTACAGAATGGCAGGCTCAGGGCAGGCAGAATGGTCAAAACTGGAACTAGAGAAAGACAGGAGCACAGGGAAACAAAACAAACTGGCAACAGACAAACAGAGAACACAGGTACAAATACACTGGGGATAATGAGGAAGATGGGCAACACCTGTAGGGGAGTGGAGACAGGCACTAAGACAGGCGAAACAGATCAGGGTGTGACAACTATCATTTGTTTTTCAACAGGACAATGACACAACACACCTCCAGGCTGTGTAAGGGTTATTTTACCAAGAAGGAGAGTGATGAAGTGCTGCATTAGATGACCTGGCCTCCACAATCCCTCGACCTCAACAAAATTGAGATGGTTTGGGATGAGTCGCACCGCAGAGTGAAGGAAAAGCAGCCAACAAGTGCTCAGCAAATGTGGGAACTCCTTCAAGACTGTTGGAAAAGCATTCCAGGTGAAGCTGGTTGAGAGAATGGCAAAAGCTGTCATCAAGGCAAAGGGTGGCTACTTTGAATAGTATAAAATATTAAATATATTTTAATTTGTTTAAAAAAACATTTGGTTACTACATGATTCCATATGTGTTATTTCATCGTTTTAATGTCTTCACTATTATTCGACAATGTAGAAATGAGTAAAAATAAAGAGTAGGTTTTCTAAAACTTTTGACCGGAAGTGTATGTATTGTTTTTAGGCATTTAAACCCTTTTTGTTGGGTAGGCACAAAACTACCTTCATACTTCCATTCATATTTTTAAACCAGTACCGTTTACCTTCAGATGAGTCCTGTGATGCTTGTGGGGTCGCAGAGCCCATTCATTTGTAGCCCAAATAGTTCGGACACGACCAAACAGAAGTTGGCACATGGATGGCACCGACTTCCGATGAGTCTCCTGACACGTTAGAGTCTCCCCTTTCCATAGAGTGGTCATAATAGTTTGTAGGTCAAACCGTTCAGACGCTACAGACAGACTCTAGCTCTGCCACCTTTCACCACAGATGCGGAAGTGCGACACTGCGGTGAATTGAGACGCATCCAGTGCAAAAAAACTGATATCTCTTAAACTGATGGATTTTTATGTTTTGTTATATAATTTAAATTGACACATCAACTCTATTGGGATAATGTAAAACTATGTGGTAATAGTCTGATGTTTTTCATCCATGTTCACCGCATGTTTATAAGCTATTTTTGTCCTCTATATATTACTGAAACATATGTCTTCCCTTATCAATAAGTAAAGCATAATTTGGCGTATTCTGAAATAATGATAATTAATAATAAAGATATACGTTTATTCAATAGTGATGCTTACTCACATGTTGATATCTCACTGATTGCTATTGTAGTGGATTTGAATTCAATCTGGATTAACAGCAGGTTTATGACTTGTTCTACTCAGACTGTCTATAAACCTTATCTACTGTCATCTGGACCATAGTTCCTCTTATGCAGGTAGATCAAGGCAGTGTTGACCTGCCCATACGTTGGATGGGGTCATCCTTCTCCTTTATAAGCCACCGAAGCCAAATGGATGGTCTCAGACCAGTGAAAGCTTGAAAAGGCAGCCTGTGGTGATCCCTTTCAGTGCCTTCTGTCATGAATAGGTGCCGCAAAGAGCTCTCCTCCTGCCCATGGAAAGAGGAGCACTGAAGGAGGAGTCTTCAGACTGAAGGGGATCTATTGAATGATATGCTAAATCACCTGTCTTTCATTGAACATTGACACACAAAACAGTTCTCACAAAAAAAGATCCACATTTAGTATGATTGTATCAACCACTGAAACTTCTGATTACATCGAAAAGTGTAGGCCTGCATGCAAAACGGTTAGCGCTTCAGGTCTGTGTAAATAGTATAAACTGTACATACAGTATCAGAGATCTCCAAAAAAAAGACTTGGCGCCTTCTCTGAATTATTGTTAAGGCTATTGCACACAGCAAACCACAATTTAGCCGTTAGGAGCAAAGGAAAGGGAACCCGTGTTGCATTTATCATGGACACACAGAAAAAAACACCCTTCCCTTATACAACATAACATTGTGTTTCTCACCCACTCTTGTGGCTTGTACTTGGGCTCTGAGCCAAATGGATATACATTTCCCCAACAGCCCCAAGGGAAGTTTCACCCATTTTCATTTTTATTGGCTTGTGCCTTTTTTCAAATTTCTACTACTGAGTGAACCCGTGTCAGGGCACACGTCAGCAGGGTAGAGATGTTCTAAAACCTACCACTTCCTGTTTCACCCGCCTTTAGAGAGAAAGTTGTGTTTGCTGACTTTATACAGGTCTCTTTATATTTCTGTATGAGAAGAGCTAATGACCGCTTATAAGCATGTAGTAAAGGATGGACACAGTCATCACTTCACTTGTACGTTCAGTGCCTGTTCTGATGTAGGCAACTGCTAGCACAGAAAAATACAATAATAAAATACTTTTCAACAATGAGTTACTCCGCGTGTGTTAGGTTTATTACCAATGAGCTGTAAACATCGCCTAAGAGTCTGTCTGGCTGTTCCAAAGCCAGCAGCAACAAGGAACTGGCTTGTAAGCATTATATAGACAGGCCTCACCCTAAACAGGTGGTGAAACCAAAAATCTATTTTTGTTTACACAAGTTTGAGTGGCATTACTCTATGTAGAGATCTTACACAAAAAGGGTGTTGTTCATAAAACAGCAGAATACAGTGAATACAGTGTTCTTAAAACATACGCAGACTATCTGGCAAGCGTCTTCACAGACATTTTCAATCTCTCCTTGTACCAGTCTGTAATCCCAACATGTTTCAAGCTGTACCACCATTGTTCCTGTACCCAAGAACTCAAAGGTAACCTGCCTAAATGACTATCGCCCTGTAGCACTCACATCTGTGATTATGAAGTGCTTTGAAAGGCTGGTCATGACACACAATCAACACCATCATCCCAGACACCCTGGACCCACTCCAATTCGCATACTGCCCCAACAGATCCGCTGATGACGCAATCTCAATTGGATGCTAAACTACAGGACTGTTTCGCTAGCACAGACTGGAATATGTTCTGGGATTCATTCGATGGCATTGAGGAGTTTACCACATCAGTCACAGGCTTCATTAATAAGTTCATCGACGAGGTCGTCCCCACAGTAACAGACGCACATGTTCCAACCAGAAGCCATGGATTACAGGCAACATCTGCACTGAGCTAAAGGCTAGAGCTGTCGCGTTGATCGAGCGGGACTCTAATCCGGACGCTTATAAGAAATCCTTGCTACGCCCTGCGATGAACCATAACAGGCAAAGAGTCAATACAGGGCTAAGATCGAATCCTACTACACTGGCTCTGATGCTCGTTGGATGTGGCAAGGCGTGCAAACTATTATGGATTACAAAGGGAAACCCAGCCGCGAGCTGCCCAGTGACGCAATCCTACCAGATGAGCTAAATTTCTTCTATGCTTGCTTCGAGGCAAGCAACACTGAATCATGCATTAGAGCACCAGCTATGCCGGACGACTGTGTGATTACGCCCTCCGTAGCCATGTGAGTAAGACCTTTAAACAGGTTAACATTCACAAGGCTGACGGATTACCAGGACGAGTACTCAGAGCATCCACTAACTAGCTAGCAAGTGTCTTCACTGACATTTTTTTCTTCTCCCTGACACAGTCTGTCATACCTACATGTTTCAAGCAGACTACCATAGTCCCTGTTCCCAAGGACGCCAAGGTAACCTGTTTTAATGAGAATCGCCCCGTAGCACTCACATCTGTAGCCATGAAATGCTTTGAAAGGCTAGTCATGGCTCACATCAACACCATCATCTCAGATACCCTGGACCCACTCCAATTCGAATACCGCCCCAATAGATCCACAGATGACGCAATCACTATTACACTCCACACTGCATTCTGTAACTGGACCCTGGACTTCCTGACGGGACAGCCCCAGGTGCTGAGGGTGGGCAACAACACCTGCGACAAGCTGACCCTCAAAACGGGGGCCCCACTGTTTAGTCCCCTCCTCTACTCCCTGTTCATACACAACTGCATGGCCACGCATGACTTCAACACCATCATCAAGTTTGCTGACGACACAATGGTGATAGGCCTGATCACCAACGGCGATGAGACAGCCTACAGGGAGGAGGTCAGAGTCTTGGCCGTGTGGTGCCATGACAACAACCTCTCCCTCAACGTCAGTCAGACCAAGGAACTGATCATGGACTACAGGAGAAAGAGGGGAGAGCACGGCCCCATCCACATCAACAGGGCTGTATCTTTTTTTAAATTAAAGGATAGCCAGGGGCACACTGTAACATAATAAAAAAGGAAGTATTTGTGTTTAATGAGTCCGCTAGATCAGAGTCTGTAGGGATGACAGGGATGTTCTCTTGATAAGTGCATGAATTGGACAATGGTCCTGTCCTGCTAAGCATTCAAAAAGTAACAAGTAGGCCTACTTTTTGGTGTCAGCGAAAATGTATGGAGCAAAAGTACATTATTTTCTATAGGAATTTATTGGAGTAACAGTAAAAGTTGTCAACAATATAAATAGTAAAGTAAAGTACAGATACCCCCAAAAAACGTCTTAAGTAGTACTTTATAGTACTTTTACTTAAGTATTTTACACCACTGCAGAGGAAAGCCCCAAATAATTTCCAAAGACTCCAGCCACCCAAGCAATAGATTGTTCACTCTGCTATCATCCAGAAAACGGTACTGGAGCATCAACTCTCGGACCAACAGGCTCAGAGACAGCTTCTACCCCCAAGCCATAAGACTTCTAAATAGTTAATGAATGGTTACCCGAACTATCTGCATTGACCCTATCTTGCACTGATTCTATGCACACTCACAATACTATATATACACACTATGTACACACTCACACACACTACACTGACACTCTCACACATCATATACTGCTGCTACTCTGTTCTTTATTTTACTAATACAGTGCCTTGCAAAAATATTAATCCCCCTTTGCATTTTTCCTATTTTGATGCATTACAACCTGTAATTTAAATTGATTTTGGGGGGGATTTCCTGTAGACATACACAAAATAGCCCAAATTGGTGAAGTGAAGTTAAAAAAATAACTTGTTTAAAAAAATGCACAAAAAAAATAAAAAAAATAATGGAAAAATGGTGCGTGCACAGAGTATGTATTCACCCCCTTTGCTATGGAGCCCCTAAATAAGATCTGGTGCAACCAATTACCTTCAGAAGTCACATAATTAGTTAAATAAAGTCCACCTGTGTGCAATTTAAGTGTCACATGATCTCAGTATATATACACCTGTTCTGAAAGGCCCCTATATCTGTCCATAGGACTACTTTAAGCCCACACTCCACAGAGCTGGGCTTTACAGAAGAGTGGCCAGAAAAAAGCTATTGCTTAAAGACAAAAATAAGCAAACACGTTTGGTGTTCGCCAAAAGGCATGTGGGAGACTCCCCAAACAAACGGAAGAAGGCCAGTGGTCAGATGAGACAAAAATTCTGCTTTTTGGCCATCAAGGAAAACGCTATGTCTGGCTAAAACCCAACACCTCTCATCACCCCGAGAACACCATCCCCACATGCTGTGGGGATGTTTTTCCATCAGCAGGGACTGGGAAACTGGTCAGAATTGAAGGAATGATGGATGATGCTAAATACAGGGAAATTCCTGAGGGAAACATGTTTCAGTCTTCCAGAGATTTGAGACTGGGATGGAGGTTCACCTTCCAGCAGGACAATGACCCTAAGCATACTGCTAAAGCAACACTCGAGTGGTTTAAGGGGAAACATTTACATGTCTTTGAATGGCCTCGTCAAAGCCCAGACCTCAATCTAATTGATAATCTGTGGTATGACTTAATTGCTGTACACCAGCGGAACCCATTCCAACTTGAAGGAGTTGTAGCAGTTTTGCCTTGAAGAATGGGCAAAAGTCCCAGTGGCTAGATGTGCCAAGCTTATAGAGACATACCCCAAGAGACTTGCAGCTGTAATTGCTGTAAAAAGTGGCTCTACAAACAATTTGCATCTTCAAAGTGGTAGCATTGTTTAAATCAAATGATAAACCCACCAAAAATATATTTTAAGTCCAGGTTGTAAGGCAGCAAAATAGGAAAAATGCCAAGAGGGGTGAATACTTTTGCAAGCCACTGTATTATAATCTATCCTGATGCCTAGTCCTTTTGCCTTGCCTTCATGTAATACCTACCTCAAATACCTCATACCTCTGCACATTAATCTGGTACTGGTACTCCCTGTATCACTCCATTCTTGTGCATTTTATTCCTCGTGTTAGTATTCTTACCATTATTTTTTAACTGCTTTGTTGGGAAGGGCTCGTAAGCAAGCAAGTCTACACATGTTGTGTTCGGACGCCGGTGGCAAATAACATTTGATTCGATTTTTGTTTAGGTTTTTTTTTTGGGGGGGGGGGGGGATCTGCTCAATTGACAAGACTGAACTTCACATGCGGAGTCTGCGGTGTAGCAGTGAACACTCCCCATATGCTTCTCCCCACCGGAGCCCTGGCTTCAATCCCCAGGCCTTTCCTTCCTACCTTTTCTTCCACCTATCTGTCTCCACTTGGTGTGATACAACTGTCTGAATAAAGTACACTTAACATGTTTGTTTAAGAAGATAAAACATAACGTCACAAGAGTTTTTTCCCCCTGACAGGTGATTCAGATACTGCAACAGTCCTGCTAACCAGGATATCATGACCAATGATGCCCCTGGATGAACTTTCCTAACGCCAATCAGTCACCCCACACCCCAAGTAGGACGTTTCTGAAGGTGCCTTCCTAAGATAAGGACACCCTTTGTCGCTATAGTGGGTCTATTGTTCACATTTTTAGGACTTTCTTTAATCATAAGTATTTAAACATGCCTTCTGGAAGCGTACTGAAATACTTTTCTACACAAGAATAATTAGGCTCATTCACAGCTCAGGGTTAAGGGAGAGTTTAGCCTGGGGCTAAGCATGTGTTCACACTTGCACATTCTAAAGTGGTCTAGCATCCCCCTTAGCCCAGGGTTAGCTGGACCTGTTCCGGTGCAGGGTTAGCACGGACTTTTCGGGGTTAGCCCCAGAAACACAAAATAGCAAGTGTGAAACAAGGTCAAAAACAATGCCTTGAATGCTCACTGTCCAATCACAACAAGCTGCACTGTCACTTAATTAACATTTGCTCGTGATGTCTGTAATGTGCTCTATACATTAGTTTGATAAGCAAATTCATACTATTTGTCAATGGAGTGGGTACTGGGAGCGGAGTCAGGTGCAGGAGAGCAGAGAGTTGTGAACAGGCGCACACTTTATTTAGGCAGGAAAAAACCAACAGACGGACGCCACTGCGTCGAAACCTCCATCCGATATGCCAAAGTGCAAAAACTCGCAAACAGTCACAATAATAATAAAGTACAGACAAATAAACATACCTTTTGAATATACAACACGGAATAACCGCACACCAGAACTAGCGCGTCCACGTAACAACGAAACACTCTCACACAAAGACATGAGGGGGGAACAGAAGAATAAATACGTGGTGTGATTGAGGAATGAAAACCAGGTGTGCAGGGAACAAGACAAAACAAATGGAATGGATGCTTGAAAATGGAGCGGCGACGGCTAGAAAGCCGGTGACGTCGATCGCCAAACGCCGCCCGAACAAGGACAAGTCGTGATTTCATCCTTCCACCTGAGGACAAAAAAACGAAATACTTTCATCCTTGCAAAAACATTGGTTGCTGTGCAGGCTGGCAAACACTCAATTTTCATCTGTTTTCATAGCTTTTGTATTGACATTTTATTGGATATATCCATTATAATAATATTGCTTCATGATTCCGCCTTAATCGGAGAACTTGTCTCGTTCGTGCACATAATTCTCTGATGTAGGGCGAAATTGAATTTCAAAAGGGAAACAATTGTTTCTGAGGTCAGACAGAGGCGGCAATGTTTATACAAACCATCAGGGTTGGAAATCAAATGCTAGGCTCGAAGCGAAAGGCAATGTGTTACTAACACATGTCTCATTACTTATAACATTGGTCACGTGTCAGAGATATAATCGAATCAAATTTTATTGGTCACATACACGTGGTTAGCAGATGTTAATGCGAGTGTAGCGAAATGCTTGTTGGTCGCATGTTGTGCTTGTTCACGTTTGCCCAGGGCTTTGGAATAAAAGTGTGAATCCTTAGGCCAGGGTTAACAAATGGTTGTGTGAACACAGGCTAAACTATTCCAGGTCTTGTCTAGCATGGGGCTAGGATAGCCTGGGGCTAAGAACAATGCAGTGTGAAAAGGCCTTGGGTAGCCAGGCAAAAAACTAAGTCCATGGTTAACAAATGTTTGTGTGTATACAGGCTAAGCTATCCCAGGATCAGTCTTGTCTTGGGCTAAGAATATGCAGTGTGAAAAGGCTTGTTAAGATTTTTAATAATGCCAATTTCATGAGGAATTGAATGAGTTCTGATGAACTCCAGCTACTTAGTGTTATGTAAAGCAAAACCTGTTTGTTTTTATGACTAATTGTCTACATCAGCACTGTTTATGGTTGACATGCAGTGATAAATCCCAGATTTGAACCTCTCTCCATAGGTGTCATGTTCTATTGATGCAACCCCATAATGCACCTCATCTCTCTTCACAGGAGACAAACTTTGCACAAAAGCACAGGCAGCAGGTAAAAACAAGCATGAGGGATCGCTCAACCTGACTATCTCCTACAAGCTGGCAAAAAAAGCTTCCCCTCCCCCAAGACTCCACAGGCGAAGATCAGTAGTACCCCTGTAAAATCACTTCAGATAATGGTGTTGTGCATTCTAATATGAATACAGAGAATACCTTTATGTTCAGACATATTGGAACAAACAATGCAACTGAGATTTATGCACAAAACAATCCAAAATGCGTACTATTGTAGGCTTAATCACATGACAACAGGAAGATTGATGGGCTCGCCTTCCTTTGATTCTTTGTTTAGGTATGGCAATGCAAATATCAGGACTTGGACTGTGAAATTTTTAATTAAAATCGACAAAACTCTTTAAAATATGTTTTATGTTGCTAAATCAACCTGTTGGCAAAGGGAACATAATAAACTGAGAGAAAATGAAATGCCCTGTAAACCAGACTGCATTCCAAATAAAAAAAATTGTAGCAATCAAATGGGCCTACTATGCATTCAAGACAAATATCCATTGAACAACCATCTTGTGTAATGAATAAAATGTAGATTTTTTTTATTGAAGAACCACCCATTTAAATATGCTGAAACAAGTTGGCATTCCTTACAGATTTTTATTTATTTTTAACTGGGGAAGTCAGTTAAGAACAAATTCTTATTTACAATAACGGCCTACACCGGCCAATTGTGCGCCGCCTTATGGGACTCCCAATCACGGACGGTTGTCTGGGTGTCTGTAGTGGCGCCTCTAGCACTGAAATACAGTGCCTTAGACCGCTGCACCATTCAGGAGCCCAACAGATGGGAGATAAAAATCATATTTGCTAACTTAAACCCTTTATTTTGGGTTTAAGAGGGTAACCCAAAAGTCAGATTCAACAACAAAGGGTGTATCTTATTTTCTATGCGGTAATAAAAAAGTGAAGGTGATATTTGAGCACTTCAACCATGATAAAAATGTTCTCTTTGCTCACTTGCTGTGGGCCATGGATGAGTTCTGACTGGAAAACAACCATTGTTGACTCAACCTCTCCAAGGCATGGCTCATTCTTCTCTTTATCTCCCCTGCATTCTTACTTCATTTTAATACCCATTCATGACCAAAGAGTCCTCTTACTGCTCTTTACACCTCTGATTTGAATTCTAAATAGCTCATAGATCTTTTGTATTCTGATTGTTAAATGCTATCTGCAAGCTCCTGCTGCTTACACTGGGGTCTGCAGACCCTTTTCCTATAACCTTTTGGAACATTGATCTCATTTAAACGGTCTTCACGAAAATGGTTTCAATGTCTCTTAAATGCACTCGAAACAATGTGAGCAACACTAATGTATTTCACAGTGAATTATCTACTAAAATATGATAGTGAGCACAAAATGCAATGAATAGTTGGGTAAACATTTGTACTGAAGTCACAAAAGGTCTTTATAACAGTCTTATTTACCCTCTATTAGCCCTAGAAATTGTTTTTGAACTCAGCATTGACCCCAAGAGTATTCTAAATCAATAAATGTTATTTTATGAAGGTATACTTTTGTCATTAAATCTTTATTCATCATTGAGTGTGGAGTCAATCGTTTTTTTTTTTTTTTTACTTAATATGTAGTAAGTCACTGACTCTACATTTAATCCATCAGCACACACTTCAACCACAGGGACAGAAAAAAAACTGTTTGCCAGTGGCTGGCTTTGATAAGAGGACTCCATCCAATCCTTTACAGTGGGCATTCTCTCTCTCTCTCTGGCCCCTCTCCTCGGGATCTGCAGGAAACAGAGCCCAAAAAATGTGTTAGTTAAAAGAGTTGAGTTCCTAACAATACTGCTACCTCATCTCCTCTTATTGACATCAACTGCTGGTCTGTACTCTGTATCTGATGGAATTGGTGTGGTACATAAAAACACTTGCTTTACAACACAAATATACGTTGAACTGATAAAGTGGGTGGATTCATTCAATCGGTCAGTAATTTCAGATTTCAAAGAGGATAACTGCATGCTACAGGCTGCAGCTACTTGGTTACTGAGTAACCCTTTTTTAAAACCTAAAGATCATAGTGACCTTCCCCATCATCACCCAACACTAGCTGGGGATTACTTCAACTGAAATAAGAGATGGTGAGAGTAGTATGGTTAGAAAAGGGTGAGAAAAATGAGTGCCACGATCTGTCTAAGCATGAGCACATAAGATAGAGATATTTCAAATCCTTTGGGTCACTCAACACTTCGAAAGTGTAGACGTAACAGTAGGCCTACTTAGAAACAATGACCTGTGGAAAAAACTTATCAAACATATCTAATGCCAGAAAATGCCTATCAGCACTACCGAATCGATGTTATCCATGATGCTGTGGGCCGCTATGAGACCAGGCTGGATGAAAGAAAGGTGAAACCTAGTCAGTTGCACAACTCAATGCATTCAACTGAAATGTCTTCCGTAATTGAATCAAACCCCTCTGAATCAGAGAGGTGCGGGAGGCTACCTTAATCAACATCCATGTCATCGGTCGCCCGGAAACCAGTTGTTGTTGGGGTTAATTCCCTTGCTCAATGGCAGGACTGGATATTTGTCCACCTTCCTGGCTTGCAGATTCAAACCCGCAACCTTTAGGTTACTGGCCCAATAAACGTAACCGCTGGGCTACCTGTCGCGGAGGAGTATAGTTGATTTAGTGAGAAAAGTACATAAGTGCATCAGTGGCGACCCATCATTCTGCCCCACCTGTTTTGAGCCGCACTTGTTTAGCTACAAAAACAAATTTAAAAAAATATTTGCCAGTAGATTGTCGACTTGATTCATGATGACTGCTAGCTTGCTAAGATTTTGAAAGTATGGTGTCAGTCCAATCAAAGCTACTGTATATATAACGGGATTTGACTCAATTTTATCTGTGGCCAATGCCCTTGACCCTTCTTGAATGGGCACTTCTAATGTAACTCCATGGCAGCAGCCAAGGGGCTTGAATTTTCGAGCTCTCCTCGTCGATTTTAGCCTGTTTTGCATGTTATTTTGGCATCAAAACAATGTAAAAAAAAGTTTTATCATTGAGTTAATAAAGCTGCATATAAACATGGTCTCGTTTGGCTTTCTTCAGTAAGGCAGCTCCAAAATGCAAGTGTTTCAGCCTAGCTCAGTGCTTTCTGTGGTGGTGGGGCAGCCAGCGGAAAATACGCAGCATTGGGGTTGGTAATGTTCTCTAGTTGCGCTGTGATTGGCTCAGTGTTCTGTCACTCATGGGGACACTACGTCACAGCAAAATCTACGGGGAGAGCTCGAAAATTCAAGCCCCTTTTTGAACGGTCATGCAACTCAGAATTCCAAGTCAGGAATTCTGTCTAGAGCTCCGACCTGAAGATCACTAACGCCATGATTCAACCTTGTTTTTTTCTGAATTTCTGAGAAATTTGCCCATGAAGGACTGCCGTGCCACTGTTCAAGTGAGCATAGCACAAGAAGATGAGTCCAAAAATGTATTGTATGCTGCTGCAGAAATGATGTCATATGCCAGGGAGATATGTTTACTGTAGCTAAGAAAGTAATACTAAGTGTATGTTGCCTAGTAAGCTGTTAGTAGCCCATGTGCCTCACCCAAATAATTTGGTCCCTTTTCCCCTCATAATTTAGCATACTGTTCTGATTTGGTGGTGCACATGTAGCCTATAGGCTGTTTTAGAGAAATGTCATCATCAAATATTGTAAGTGCTTTCATTGTCTGCTTAAAGCCCCCTTTTATTTGTGCTATGGTTCTGACTTGGTGTACAGGGAGAATACTGTAAGAAAGGCCCATGTTCTGAATTATGTAGCTGTACATTTCAAAAGTGCTGAACAAATAGTTATTTATATTGACTATGTCCGTCCTAGCTCGGTCATTAATGCCTTAATCGAAATTATGGATTGCCTCTTATCCGCTCGTCGTCCCCTTATGCCATAGTTTGTACATCTCAATTGTCAAGAGAAACCACATTCGTTTAAGCAAGTCAGCCATATCAGCTATGTTTTTTTTTATGGCAGTAAATGAGGTTGAATGAACTGTTTGCTGGTAGCAAGGTGTAGCAGTGGTAAGGTGTTGGGGCAGCTTTATGTACAGTTTGTGGCTACCGTTTGTCACCGTTATAGTCCAATTAATGTATTGTTTAGTGTTGTGTTGTGGCTTTGCTGGCATTCATCTAAAACATGTTTGGGAGTTTGCCCCACCAAGATGTACATGCTAAAAATCGCCACTGAAGTGCACGGAGATTCCAATACCAATTAACGGCTCATTCAACACTCCATGTGTACAATCTGTCCAATGTTTAAATATTGCAAAAGGGCTACTGCGTCGATTTCTCATAGCCTAGTCTATAGGTGCATTTCAATCCTCAGGTTACTAATCTATGCATTCAAGTGACGTCGGCCACTTCTGTGAGAACCCTAAAAACGACATTGTGTCACACGCGGCCAAGGCTCCTCCTTTGGGAGGAGCGCAAAGAGGGTAAGCTATTTAGGTGCATTTCAATTCTCAGGTTACTAAAGTTTTCAGACCCGCGGAGATAACCTGCATCACTGCGTTACCACGATGTCTACTTTTTACGAGGTCGAAGTGAGTTTACCATTTCAGTCATTATTTAAAATTATAGTAATTGTATCTATAGCTTTAATACAGACATTGTTCTATATAACAAACGAGGCTATGTTTCTCAAATTACTATTCTGTATACTTTCGCCGCAATTTTGGTATGCATTTTATTTTCTCGAAGTAATTTATCAATGTTTCTCAAATAACACAAATATAACCTTATAATAGGCCTAAACTATTCCGTCATAACTAACTTAGTTTTAAGTATGTTCACAAATAGCCAATTATTATTTTTAATAGACTTATTGTAAACGATTATAATCTTATAATTATTATAATTATTTTTTGCAGCACATATTTTTTGACAACACCAGCTATGAAGAATCAGGGGATTTTGACTTGGAGTTTGGTTTCGAAGAGCCGTGCAACAGAGTCGGAGGTGATGATTTTCAAAGGATCTTCTTACCGACAGTTTATGGAATAATCTTTCTGCTTGGAATCGTCGGAAATGGACTGGTAGTGACAGTGATGGGCTACCAGAAAAAGGTCAAAACGATGACTGATAAATACAGGCTCCATCTTTCTGTGGCTGACCTCCTACTCGTCTTCACGCTACCTTTCTGGGCAGTGGATGCAGCCAGCAGTTGGTACTTTGGTGGCTTCCTCTGTACCACTGTGCATGTGATCTACACCATCAACCTGTATAGCAGTGTTCTGATTCTGGCTTTCATCAGCGTGGACAGGTACCTGGCAGTGGTGCATGCCACCAACAGCCAAACCACCAGGAAGAGGAAGCTGCTTGCAGAGAGATGGATCTATGTGGCAGTATGGCTACCTGCTGCTGTTCTCACTGTGCCTGACATAGTGTTTGCCACAGCTCTGGATGGAGGCTCCAGAACCATCTGCCAGCGCATCTACCCCCAGAAGACTAGCTTCTACTGGATGGCTGGGTTCCGTTTCCAGCACATTCTGGTGGGCTTTGTCCTGCCTGGTTTGGTCATCCTCACCTGCTACTGCATCATCATTGCCAAGCTGTCCCAGGGAGCCAAGGGTCAAGTGTTGAAGAGGAAGGCTCTCAAGACCACCGTAATCCTCATCCTGTGCTTCTTCAGCTGCTGGCTGCCGTACTGTGTGGGGATCTTTCTGGACACCCTAATGTTGCTCAATGTGATCTCCCATAGCTGTGCCCTGGAGCAGAGTCTGCAGACCTGGCTCTTAATCACAGAGGCTCTGGCATACTTTCATTGCTGTCTCAACCCCATCCTTTATGCTTTCCTGGGCGTTAAGTTCAAGAAATCTGCCCGAGATGCACTGACTGTCAGCAGTAGGTCAAGTCATAAAGTACTGACTAAAAAAAGAGGAGCCATTTCATCTGTATCCACTGAATCTGAGTCTTCAAGTGTCTTGTGCAGTTAAAAGTCACCATCCTTTGACTTTTAAATCTCAGGTTGAAACTAAGCTTTCTTTTTCAGGGACAAACTACATTTTGTACAGTTTTGACACCAAAACAAAAAAGACGCTCTTTCTATTTGTAGTTGCCACTTACATTTATTTTTTTTGTTCTTGTCAAGAAAATCATTTTATGTACAAAGGAGATTTAATCTACAGGCAGAGCCTGATGTCCATTGACTGGTCAACTGTATATATCAATCCTGCTACAGATGCAATTCCTTGCGGACTGTCATAGAAGATACATTGTTCTAATACGGGACATGTCATATTTCATCATGTCTGCTTAGGGATACTATTTGTTCGTTTAAAATATTTGTAGATAGTTGTTTGCCTTTTTTCCGTTCGCACTTAACTTGTGTGATTAGAAGTTATATTATTTATTGCTGTCGCTCACACTGAATGTTTTGTATCATTATTTCACTATTTTGTTATAAGTGTTTGTATCATTTCAATGTCAATGCTATTTTGTTCAAGTGTTCTAAAATAAAATGTGGATAAATTACATGTAACGGCCATGGTGTTCATTGCTTTCTCAACCTTTTCTCTCTAAATGAGTGACTAATGTCCCCCCGGGGGCCTTATCTGACTGAAGAGGAGGACTGACCAGAGAGTCTTGTAATTGCAAGAACATCTGTGCACTTTTATATCTTAAGCAGCCGCGGCACTACAAAAGCTCTTGAGGTCGAGTCAGAAGGACGAGCACCCATATGGCTGGTTCTGGAGTAAGAAAATAATGTATGTTTAGTTTAGGTAGACAAACTGCACCCCTCCCCCAATAATGTAGTGGCTTTGTAATGATCCAGTGTGTTTCAACTTAATTACAACATTTTAAAGCAATCTATCTGCACGAATACACAAATAGAGATGCTGACTGACCGATGTCTTCGTTCCAATCCAACATTGGTGGTGATAATACAATAGGGAACACATGATTTCCATTTCATGGACTTAAAAAAAAAAGATGTACAGCAGGGGTGATCAACTGTTATTTAAGAAGGCCCGGTCACACATTCCCTAGGTGGCAAAAGGTCCGGATGAATATTGTCATTTATCGGCGTAGTAACAAACACCCACCTCACAATGCATTTATCCCGAAACTGTTAACCCCCCTCTTGTAGGCGGAGATAGCATTTTGCAGTTTTAAAGCTAATTTCCTGCAATTCTACACATTTGTCTTGGGGCAGAGAAAATTGTGCCATTTTATAAGCTAATTTACTGCAATTTCACACATTTAGCAAATTCTTGTGTGTGTTCATATGATACCTGAGTGACTCCACAAAAATCAATGGGTTCCCCCTATGGGGTCAAGGCCCCAGGGCATGTCATCTGGTCTGATAACTACAAGATTTAGATAGCTGGCTAGACTAATTTACCTAGCTAGCTAACATGGGCTAGTTTATCAACAGGACATTTCTGACAGGTTATAAATATCTCTCTAAGGTCTGTCAGTGAATGAGATGACAAATGGAAAACTACTCATGCACTACCAAATGTTGACATTGCATCTCTACTATTACAAATCAAATAGTGTATAACATTTATTTTTTTTGAGACCCGGGGCTGTATTGACACCGTTCTGGGTCCGGATCCAGTCCGTGGTCCACTTGTTGAGTATGGCTCATGTACAGTATGTAGGCCTATGGATAGTGAAACAGAACAAATAAGCAGACACTCATTAATTGATAGTAAGCCATTGGTAAATGTGAACAGTGAATGTATCCATTTGAAATGATGAAAGGCTGATGATCAAGTTGGAGACTGGAGGAAGCCAACAACAATGGATGCCGTAGTAAATTAAGATGTAGAATGGGCTTCACTGCATTGTTGTGGTTACAGTCATTGCACCAGAGTCCAACTAGGAGGCATTACCATGACTTTACCTTTAAAAAAGGTGTAAATCACCCCCATAAGTTTATGGTTATTTTTTAGTCTAGGTTCTCACAGTTGACTCACAATAAAACAGGATGAAATAAGAAGTGCTTTTCCTGCTGGACTTGTATTGGAATGGTCCACCTATTAGCATAAGAGCTAATTGTCCTATTAGCATAAGAGCTAATTGTCCCACTCAGCTGAGGGAGAACTGGGCCATTCACACTCCATTGAGTTCAGCTGGGCTCACTACTTCTGCTTCTTAACTGCCACTTGGAAACCTCTATGAGATTATATACAACTGATCAAATACTAATGTTTATACTCCATCTGAAAGTCAATGTCTTTGATATTGCATCAGAGATGTATTATATTGAAATAATGCGGAAAATATTTGTTTAGTGTGACCGAAGCACAATTCAGTTGAATGCAATCATCATAATCATCATTATCCTCTAATTTAGACTGAATCATTTAGGTCTGTCTTGATTATCACACAAACCAATGGTTTCAAACTCAAAACTCATGTGTTTTCAGGAAGAAAATGGTCAACACATTTTGAGTCAAAAATGTTCCGTGGTGATTCACTGGTTTGGATAGGATGTTTTTTTCATTTCGAGAGGTTAAAGGCTAAAGCTGTTGACATGCACAGGAAATTGTTTCTAACCTGGGTTCATTAGCAATGTGCATTCAACTGTTTGGAGGTTCCGATCGAGGGAGATATAAAGATTACTTCTACTACAAGATTTGACTCAGCTAACTGAGCTAAGATTAGATTTATGGGAGATGAACGTATAGGGTAATAGGGATCTCCTTCATATTAACCTGATGGAAGTGTTATTAGTTGGAGGCTCAAGTAAAATAAACAGACAAGGTTCCTCTGGTACAGTAACCTATTATTAACGGTTACATTGTTTTGGTTGGGAAGTGACCAGCAGGAAGACTGTTTCCTGCATCAGGAGCTTCTGTGGCCAACAGCCTGTGAAAATACTTAGGCCCCCCCGACTCTATTCAACTCTCCCAATGGACCACTAGATGCATTTAAGAGCAGGGTGCCAAAGCCATTTCGTCGCAAAGGCCATTCATGTAAAATAAAATGTCAGCGGGGCAACACACTGGGGATTTAGTTTGACTGATACAAGGCAACAAATGGAATAGTCCCAAAAGTGCAAACGCCTCCAAAAATCGACCGCACTTCAAAAGCTTACATGGTTTTGAAAACATTTTGACATTACCTGTAAATTCAGGTATTTTCTGTGTATTATTATTTCCTCAATTTACTGTTTGGAAGTTGAACCACCTAAAAGTAGTTATAAAGTAGTTAGGCCCTCAATGAAGTCCTTGATATTATATAGCTTTATACAGTTGAAGTCTGAAGTTTACATACACCTTAGCCAAATACATTTAAACTCAGTTTTTCACAATTCCTGACATTTATTCACAGTAAAAATTCCCTGTCTTAAATCCGTTAGGATCACCACTTTATTTTAAGAATGTGAAATGTCAGATCAATAGCAGAGAGAATGATTTATTTAAGCTTTTATTTCTTTCATCACATTCCCAGTGGGGCAGAAGCTTACATACACTCAATTAGTATTTGGTAGCATTGCCTTTAAATTGTTTCACTTGGGTCAAACGTTTCCGGTAGCCTTCCACAAGCTTCCCATAATAATTTGGGTGAATTTTGGCCCATTCCTCCTGACAGAGCTGGTGTAACTGGGTCAGATTTGTAGGCCTCCTTGCTCACACACGATTTTTCAGTTTTGCCCACACATTTTCCATATAATTGAGATCAGGGCTTTGTGATGGCCACTCCAATACCTTGACTTTGTTGTCCTTAAGCCATTTTGCCACAACTTTGGAAGTATGCTTGGGGTCATTGTCCATTTGGAAGACCCATTTGCGACCAAGCTTTAACTTCCTGACTGATGTCTTCAGATGCTGCTTCAATATATCCACATAATTTCCCACCTCATGATGCCATCTATGTTGTGAAGTGCACCAGTCCCTCCTGCAGCAAAGCACCCCCACAACATGATGTTGATTTTCCAACAGACTTGAAGGAGTTCCCTCATATGTTGAGCACATGTTGGCTGCTTTTCCTTCACTCTGAGGTCCAACTCATCCCAAACCATTTCAATTGGGTTGAGGTCGGATAATTGTGGAGGCCAGGTCATCTGATGCAGCACTCCATCACTCTCCTTCTTGGTCAAATAGCCCTTACACAGCCTTGAGGTGTGTTGGGCCATTGTCCTGTTGAAAAACAAATGACAGTCCCACTAAGCGCAAACCAAATGAGATGGTGTATCGCTGCAGAATGCTGTGGTAGCCATGCTGGTTAAGTGTGCCTTGAATCATAAAAAAACCTCAGACAGTGTAAACAGCAAATCACCCCGACACCATCACATCTCCTCCTCCATGCTTCACGGTGGGAACCTCACATGTGGAGATCATCCGTTTACCTACTCTGTGTCTCACAAAGACACAGCGGTTGGAACCAAAAATCTCAAATTTGGACTCATCAGACCAAAGGACAGATTTCCACCGGTCTAATGTCCATTGCTGGTGTTTCTTGGGCCAAGCAAGTCTCTTCTTATTTGTGTCCTTTAGTAGTGGTTTCTTTGCAGCAATTCGACCATGACGGCCTGATTCACGCTGTCTCTGTTACTTGAACTCTGTGAAGCATTTATTTGGGCTGCAATTTCTGAGGCTGGTAACTCTAATTAACTTATCCTCTGCAGCAGAGGTAACTCTGGGTCTTCCTTTCCTGTGGCGGACCTCATGAGAGCCAGTTTCATCATAGCGCTTGATGGTTTTTGCAACTGCACTTTAAGAAACTTTCAATGTTCTTGCCATTTTCAAGATTGACTGACCTTCATGTCTTAAAGTAATGATGGACTGTCATTTCTCTTTGCTTATTTGAGCTGTTCTTGCCATAATATGGACTTGGTATTTTACCAACTAGGGCTATCTTCTGTATACCACCCCTACCTCGTCACAACACAACTGATTGGCTCAAATGCATGAAGAAGGAAATCAATTCTACACATTTACTTGTAACAAGGCACACCTGTTAATTGAAAAGCATTCTAGGTGACCATGAAGCTGGTTGAGAGAATGCCAATAGTCGTCATAGTCGTCATCAAGGCAAATGGTGGCTACTTTGAATAATCTACTCTTTTAAACACTTTTTTGGGTACTACATGATTCCATATGTGTTATTTCATAGTTTGGATGTTTTCACTATTATTCTGCAATGTAGAAAATAATAATAAAGAAAAACCCTTGAATGAGTAGGTGTGTCCAAACTTTTGACTGGTACTGTATATTTTTTACCTTTATTTAACCACACAGGTTAGTTAAGAGCAAATTCTTATTTACAATGACAGCCTAGGAACAGTGGGTTAACTGCCTTATTCAGGGGCAGAACGACAGATTTTTACCTTGTCAGCTCTAGGATTCGATCTAGCAACCTTTCGGTTACTGGCCCAACCACTAGGCTACCTGCTGCCCCAAATATATTATATATACAGTATATATAATTATAAACTGGGTGGTTTGCTCCGTAAATGCTGATTGGCTGACAGCCGTGGTATATCAGACCGTATATCACGGGTATGGCAAAACATTTATTTTTACTGCTCTAATTACGTTGGTAACAAGTTTATAATAGCAATAAGGCAACTCAGAGGTTTGTAGTATATGGCCAATATACCATGGCTAAGGGCTGTATCCAGGCACTCCAGTTTGCGTCGTGCCTTAGAACAGCCCCTAGCCATGGTATGTTGGCCATATACCACACTCCCGCATGCCTTATTGCTAAGAGTGTAAGCAAAACGTCCATATCTTGCATGATCTTACACACACAGAGACGCGTACAAAGCTCTCCCTCGCCCTCCATTTGGCAAATCTGACCATAATTCTATTCTCCTGATTCCTGCTTACAAGCTAAACAAAAGCAGGAAGTACCCGTGACTCGCTCAATGCGGAAGTGGTCAGATGACGCAGATGCTAAGCTACAGGACTATTTTGCTAGCACAGAATGGAATATGTTCCGGGATTCATCCGATGGCATTGAGGAGTATACCACATCAATCACCGGCTTCATCAATAAGTGCATTGATGACATCATCCACACAGTGACTGTACATACATATCCCAACCAGAAGCCATGAATTACAGGCAACATCTGCACTGAGCTAAAGGCTAGAGCTGCCGCTTTCAAGGAGCTGGACACACGTATAAGAAATCACGCTATGGCCTCCGACGAACCATCAAACAGGCAGAGTGCCAATACAGGACTAAGATTTAATCCTACTACACCGGCTTTGACGCTCTTTGGATGTGGCAGGGCTTACAAACTATTACGGATTACAAAGGGAAGCCCAGCTGCGAGCTGCCCAGTGACACAAGCCTACCAGATGAGCTTTGAGGCAAGCAACACTGAAGCATGCATGAGAGCACCAGCAGTTTCAGACGACTGTGTGATCCCACTCTCCATAGTCGATGTAAGTAAGAACTTTAAACAGGTCAACATTCAGAAAACCGCAGGACCAGACGGATTACCAGGGCGTGTACTCAGAGCATGCGCTGACCAACTGGCAAGAGTCTACATTGACAATTTCAACTTCTCCTTGACTGAGTCTGTAATACCTACATGTTTCAAGCAGACCACCATAGTCTCTGTGTCCAAGAACGCCATGGAAACCTGCCTAAATGACTACCGACCCGTAGCACACCTCATCTGTAGCCATGAAGTGCTTTAAAAGGCTGGTCATGGATCACATCAACACCATCATCCCATTAACACTAGACCCACTCCAATTTGCATACCGCTCCAATCGATCCACCGATGACGCAATCTCTATTGCACTCCACACTGTTCTTTCCCACCTGGATAAAAGGAACACCTACGTGAGAACACTTCCCTCTGCAACTGGATCCTGGAATTCCTGACGGCCCACCCGCAGGTGGTAAGGGTAGTCAACAACACATCTACCACGCTGATCTTCAACACAGGAGCCCCTCCTATAATCCCTGTTCACCCACAACCGCATGACCAAGCACGGCCTCAACACCATTATTAAGTTTGCCGACTACATAATGTTGGTAGGCCTGCTACCGACAACAATGAGACAGCCTATAGGGAGGTCAGAGACTGGCAGTGTGGTGCCAGGAAAAACAACCTCTCCCTCAATGTGAACAAGACAAAGGAGCTGTTCGTGGACTACAGGAAAAGGAGGAACGAGCACACACTCATTCACATTGACCGGGCTGTAGTGGAGCGGGTCGAGAGCTTCAAGTTACTTGGTGTTCACATTACCAACAAATTATCATGGTCTAAACACACCAAGACAGTTGTGAAGAGGGCACGACAACACTTATTTCCCCTCAAGAGACTGAAAAGATTTGGCATGGGTCCTCAGATTCTCAAAAAGTTCTACAGCTGCACCATTGAGAGCATCCTGACTGGTTGCATCACCGCCTGGTATTGCAACTGGTCGGCATCCGATCGCAAAGCGCTACAGAGGGTAGTGCGTATGGCCCAGTACATCACTGGGGCCAAGCTTCCTGCCATCTAGAACCTCTATACCAGGCAGTGTCAGAGGAAGGCCCTAAAAATGGTCAAAGACTCCAGCCACCCAAGTTACAGACTGTACTCTCTGCTACTGCATGGCAAGCGGTACCAGAGCACCAAGTCTAGGTCCAAAAGGCTCCTTAACAGCTTCTACCCCCAAGCCATAAAGAACAGTTAATCAAATGGCTACCTGGACTATTTGCATTGACCCCCTTTTTTACGCTGCTGCTACTCAATGTTTATTATCTATGCATAGTCACTTTACCCCTACCTACATGTACATAGTACCTCAATTACCTCGACTAACCCCTACCCCCACATTGACTCAGTACCTCCTGTATATAGCCTCCTTACTGTTATTTTATAGTGTTACTTTTTTTTACTTGGATTTAGCCTCGTTAATGTTATTTTATTTTTAGCTCATATTTTCTTACTCTGCATTGTTGGTTAAGGGCTTGTAAGTAAGCTCTTGATTTGAAATATGACAGGATGAGATTTCCACAGCTCTTGCGGAACTATTGTTCTTTGACCTAGTTTCAGCCCGGATTGAGAAACTATTTTTCTGTGCATCAGGGAAATAGGCCCGTCTTCTACCACCTATGAATGCTCTCTGTACAGCTGATTGTCTCAGAAGTAACTGTCAAGAAACTACCATCTCAAAAGAATAACTGTCATGACTAAAGATGGAGTCCAAGGGTAAGAGAAATGCTTTCTCGTGTCTCAGAATGTTTTAAACGCTAACGTTAGATACTGTAACGTTAGCTGGCTAGCTAAAGCCGGTTGTATTTTCAGATGATTGCATCAGCAATTTAATGTATCAGTTTTCCATCAAGATAGCAAACTAGTTTGCTAGCTAGCTAGTTTAAAACAGAAAATGTCACGAATAGCAGCTACAGCCGTGAAGTTCACGTTTCTTTCTGCTGGCTTCTACAGCTAAAGTTTGACAGCTAGCTAACTTGCTAGTATCTTAACAGTAGCAAGCTAAGCACCATTACATGCCAATGCTCTCTGACCGTGCCATCATGCTCAATAATACATGCCACTTAATTTAGCTGGCTAACAGCTGCTTTTCATGCGTGCTGAACCTAGTAGTTAGTTTGGTAGCTAGCTTGCTAGTTAAAACAAAGCCTTGATTTAGTGGTTGAACTTTCATTTTGCAATTTGCATGTCTCCGTACTCAAAATAAATGATGTACATAGCTAACTACCGGTATATCGTATAAAACCTATTTGTGAGAAAGGTAGCATGAAATGTGCCATTCATTATTGAGTGTGGTTGTAAAGGCTCTGCAAAAGGGAACTTGTCATAACCTGTCCATCCATACACATTCCCCCAGTTGTTGGACCAGTGGCCGTTTTCTGCTCGGGTCAGAGTGCACAACCATGTCATAAAGTGCAGTGTTTTCCTTAAAACAGCTAGGCAAATGTAGGGGAAGCATTTACAATTGATTTTGGGACAGAAATAAACGGACAAGTCTAGATCACTGTTTGACAGCCAGTGTTGGACATTGTATAGCATACATTAACGCTTGTCCCCTTGCCGAGGCAAGTTAAACAAATTGTCAGTCGAGAAGATTATAGATTTAAGTTGCCCGACTGGACAAGTAAAAAAAAAAAATCTGATTGAAGTTACCTCTGGATGCGGTGTGTTGTGCACTGGCCCCCCAATCTCTGCAGAGCGCGTCACAGTATAATTATTTTAGGCCTGCGAAGACAGACACGAGTGGTCTTTCAATCATGCAGTCGCAAGATGCGTTTTTGAGATCTGAGCCACCGTAGCCGCGTGCGCATATTTGTTGATATTCATTGCTAGAGAGTTATTTCCTCAGTTATAGCTGTAAAAGGTCATGGTGTTTGCATCACCTGCATGCATGCCAGTGCGAGTGGGCTTTTGCCAGAGGCGAGAGAGACGTTGTAGCAGCAGATAGTCTATTGTATATCATTATTTTAACTAGATAACCAGCCAAACTACACAATGTGTTTTGAATTGGCTATCTCGCTAGTTAACTATTTACGTATTAGCATGTATTAATGTCATGTCCAATGTCCTAAATAACTTTCCCACCCGGCACTCGTGTACAACCGCAAATATGGATGCACAGTTTGAAACCAATGCTGAGTACTCCGGCACACTGAATTATGTTGAAATAATTCTGACACCGTTGGAAAGCTGGGATTCTCCTCTATTCAATACTGGCCATATAATTCTAAAAACATTGAAAAAAATGATTAAAATAGCCTAATTGACAAGAAACAGAGAGAAACGTGTCTTAGTTAGCTACCTTGCTTTGAAGTCGCCCACCTTAGCCATTTGATCCCTGGTAATTGAATGAGGGAATTATTTTATAAAGACAAAAAAAACAGCTGCTCAGCAGTCCCTTGATAAGCTGACTGTGTTTGAGCAGGGTTGGATCAAAAGCCTACACGCCCAGTAGCTCTCCAGATAGAGAGTTGACCACATGTTTTATACAGTAGCCTATCAGTGCAGTATTTTACTTTGGGAGAGGGGGGTTAGTGCCTTTCTCAAGGCAACAAAGGCAGGAGATATAATGCATGGGATCAGAGACCAGCAGCCTTCCATTGTCAATACTAGTGATAATAATGCTTTTTATCTTTTGAAGTGGTTCCTTGCATGATGCAACACAATTTTCAAGCACTGTTTTGGCCCATGGTGTTACAGATGTTTCTTCACTTGTAAGTGACTTGAAGTTTTGGACAAGTAAAAATAATCTGTCCTATTTGTCCTATGGACAAGTGACAATTATTATTATTTTTTTTAACTGTCAAGCCCTGCTGTGTTCACAGCAGGTGAAGCCCAAGACTGATTTTACATGAGGGCAGGGGGATGTTCAGCAAGACGCAACGTTTTGGAATGTTCAGATAGAAATATGCTACAGTATAACAAACATGCCTGTAGAATAAGGAATCATGTCTGCTCTATTTAGGGGCTCCCGAGTGGCGCAGCAGTCTAAGGCACTGCATCTCAGTGCTAGAGGCGTCACGACAGACCCTGGTTCGATTCCACGCTGTATCACAACCAGCCGGGATTGTGAGTCCCATAGGGCGGTGCATAATTGTCCCAGTGTCGTCCGGTTTAGGTTTTGGCCAGGGTAGGCAGTCATTGTAAATATGAATTTGACTTGCCTAGTTAAATAAAAGGTTAAAAAAAAAGAGAGAGAGAAATTACATGAATATATCTGCAAGGTTTTTGTAACTGAACATGGCCGAGGTGTCCCAAAAAGTGTAGACAAAAATGTTAAAATAGGCCTATATATGATGAAAATCTGAAATGAGTAGGGTGCATAATCAGTCATCAAATTTCTTCCTTTGTTTTCTGTAAAATAACCCATAGTCTATGCATGATGGCACATGTTGAAGTAGTCACACTGACTCTGAGTCTTTCATTTGGAGGAATATGGGCTTATTCTCACTGAATCGAGTTGTCGGGAAGACATTTTTATTTACTTAATATACACTTAGAAAGTTCGGTTGACTTTCTTGCTTAGCAACTCAAGTACCGTAAATGTCACAATAGCCAGCCACTAGCCAGGAGGCTATGCATGGGAATAGGGTTGCACATTTTGGGGAATATTCAGAGGTGGAAACTTTCCGTGGGAATATATGGGAATTAATGGAAATATATGCAAATTAATATGAATACCATTTAAATGTAGATGTTTTTTGCATTGGATATATTTACCATATCATATGGAGACAGAAACATAAACATTTTACCTTATCATAAGGAGACGTATTTGCAAATGATTAAATCCTTCCAATAGAAAGAAATAATAAAAAAAACTTTTGTTACGAAATTAACTTTAATTAAATGAGTTGACTCTTCACATGGGATGATTTCACTGAACAACAAAAGAAAGGGAATATTGAATGATCCATTGCATCTCCCAAAAATGGTTTCAACATACATCTGTAAAATGATAGTCTATAAACCAAAGCTTTGGTTGTCTTCCTCTTAGCCGTCCATGTCTTCTCCCTGGACCTCTTCAATGTCCACCTCTTGAACGTCAGACTCTGAGGCCTCATCTTCACTGTCACTTTCCAACCTGGTTGAGGATGGTTCGTTGTCAGGCTCAAAAAGCCTCACATTTTCCTTGTATTGGTCAGCCTGTTGCGTGCTTTGGTGTGTGTGTGTGTGTGTTCCCAAACAAGGACCAGTTGCTCTCTGAGGCGGCTGATGTTGGGGTGATTTGGAGGATGATGGAGGCAACAGGGGAAAGAGCCTCAGATCCACAAAGTCCCTTCCACCAGGTGGCTAATGAGATATGTTGGCATGTCTGCCATATTGCATCTCCATCCCAAAGCCCTTGCTTGGACGTGTACTTCGCCGGACTGCCAAGAACCTTGCCCTCATCCAGGCCAAGATGGCGAGGCACAGTAGTGATGACACCATAGGCCTTGTTGATCTCTGCACCAGACAGGATGCTCTTGCCAGCATACTTGGAGTCCAACATGTACGCTGGGGCGGATATGGGCTTCAGGCAGATGTCTTCACGTTTTTAGATGTATTTCAGAACTGCAGTTTCCTCTGCTTGGAGCAACAGTGAAGTGGTTAGGGCAGTATGGATTTCTTCTATTACATCTGCAAGCAGAGTCTGAACATCAGACAGGATAGCATTGTCTCCCTCAATCCATGCAATGGCTACTGTTATAGGTTTCAGGCTGCTTACCACTCCCTCCCAAAATACATCATCCAGGAGTATCCTTTTGATGGGTCTGTCCATATCGGCAGACTGTGATATGGCCATTTCTTGGAGAGACTCCTTCCCCTCCAGGAGACTGTCAAATATGATGACAACACCACCACCCCAACTGGTGTTGCTGGTCAGCTTCAATGTGGTGCTCTTATTCTTCTCACTCTGCTTGGTGAGGTAGATTGCTGCTAGATGACCCCAACTTAGTAAACATTTAAAAAATGGTTAGGTATGTGAAATACCTAACCATTTAAAAAAAAATATACTAGGCAAGTCGGTTAAGAACAAATTATTTTCAATGACTGCCTAGGAACAGTGGGTTAACTGCGTTGTTCAGGGGCAGAGAACAACCTTCTTTTTTTTACCTTGTCAGCTCGGGGGTTTGATCTTGCACACAAATATTTGACCACCCATCAGAAATCATTGCAATACAGTCTGCTTTCTCTATGATTTGCTTGACCTTCACTTGAACTCTGAACTCTGCATCCAGCAAATGAGTAGATAAAGCATGTCTGGTTGGAGGGGTGAATGCTGGACGAAGAACATTCAGAAATCTCTTTCAATACACATTGCCTGTGAGCATCAGAGGGGAACCAGTTGCATACACAGCTCGAGCAAGACATTAATCAGCATTTCTCTGACTATGTTCCTCGATCAAATCAGTCGAATGAAGCACAGCAACTGGACGCAAACCATAGTTTGCAGTGCATCAGTACCACTGTCATGGAGGACGTAAACTCAAGCACCGAAGTAACAACTGTGGTGGAACCAACAACAGTAGTGGAACTCACCGAGCCTCCCAGAACTGCAGACGAGAGGAGACTACCAGGGCACAGACCATATGTGAAGTGGCCCGGCGCCAGTGACAAGAAGTTGTGGGAAACAGTGAATACTGACCTTACCTTGACCCTCGAGACACTTCGAGGCACAGTGGAGAAGAAGTTGGAGAGGATGGGGGACATTATCTATGAGTACGGGACAGAAAGATTTGGAGTGGAAGAGGCAAAAGGCGGGAGAAAGGTTCCAACCCCACCAGTTTCCAGGAGGCAACAAGAAATCAAGCGCCTCGTTCAAGAAAGGCGACAGCTTAAGAAACAGTGGAAGAAGGCCTCGGAAGTGGAGAAGGAGGGCATAGAGGCACTTCAGGCTGATATCAAAACCCGGTTGGCATCCCTCCGTAGAGCAGAGAACCTACGGAAACGCAGAAGGAAGAAAGAACAAACTAGAACTCGATTCTATAAAGATCCCTTCAAGTTCCTTAAAAGTCTCTTCACGAAGGAAAAAAGTGGAGCTCTAAAAACAACAAAGAAAGACCTAGAGGAGCACCTGAGAACAACAAACTTTGACTCAAAGCGACATGAACATCTGGCCATCCCATCAGATATCCCACCCATTGAACCCCCGGAACATCATATTGAGACCAGCCCTCCGACATGGAAAGAGGTGGAAAACACAGTTCGACGGGCAAGAACAGCATCAGCCCCGGGGCCAAATGGAGTCCCGTACAAAGTGTATAAGAACGCACCAGACGTCCTGAGGTTCCTCTGGAGGCTTATGAGAACAGCTTGGAAAAATAAGATAATACCCAAAGTGTGGCGTAGGGCAGGCGGGGTCCTGATCCCTAAGGAGAAGGATGCAGTGAACATCAGCCAATTCCGCCCAATCTCCTTACTGAATGTCGAGGGTAAAATCTTCTTTAGGGTCATTGCCCAGAGGATGGCCGAGTACCTGCAAAGGAATGCGTACGTCGATACATCTGTACAGAAGGCAGGAATATCAGGGTTCTCTGGCTGCTTGGAACATTCCAGCATGATCTGGCACCAGATCCAAATGGCCAAGGTGGAGAAAAGGGACCTCCATGTAGTCTTTCTCGACCTCGCCAATGCATTTGGCTCTGTGCCCCATGAACTCCTGTGGTCTGCCTTCAGATTTTTCCACATACCGGACACCATCACAACCCTGGTGAAGTCGTACTTCCAGGATCTGCAGTTCTGCTTCACCACCTCATGGCAGTGCCTGAATGTAGGTATAATGGCAGGATGTACCATTTCTCCGTTGGCATTCATAATGGCAATGGAGGTTATCATCAGATCCTCAAAATGGGTTGCTGGTGGACAGCGAGTCGACTCTGGTTTCCGCCTCCCTCCACTCAGAGCCTACATGGACGACATTACAACATTGACTACCACTGTCCCATGCACCAGGAGACTGCTCAGAAAACTCGAGGAGAACATCAGCTGGGCCCGTATGAAGATTAAACCATCCAAGTCACGCAGCATCTCGATTGTGAAGGGAGTACTCTCTGACCTGAAATTCTTCATCGGAGATGACCAAATCCCAACAGTGTCTGAGCAGCCGGTAAAAAGCCTTGGAAGGTGGTATGATGCAAGCCTGAAGGACAAAGACCAGGTGCAACAGCTGCGTAAAGACATCAGTAGTAGCCTACAGTCCATCGACAACACCCAGCTACCTGGAAAGTTAAAGGCCTGGTGTCTGCAGTTTGGTCTCCTACCCCGGGTGTTGTGGCCCTTAGCAGTGTATGAGGTTCCAATCTCAACAGTGGAGAAGATGGAAAGAGGAGTCACAGGCTACTTAAAGAAGTGGCTCGGAGTTCCACGATGCCTTACCACCATCGGCCTCTATGGAGATGGTGTCCTCAAGCTGCCCCTCACCAGTCTAACAGAGGAATTCAAGTGTTCAAAAACCAGGCTCCAGATGACACTGAATGAATCTCGAGACCCAGTGGTGAGCAACAACGCGCCGACCTTGGCAACTGGGCGCAAATGGAGGCCAGGAAAAGCAGTCCAGGAGGCAACAGCAGCCCTCAGACATGCTGACATTGTGGGTCATGTTCAGCAAGGGAGAGGAGGCCTTGGGCTAACTAGCCGTGCTGCTTGGAGTAAGGCCACTGCACCAGAGCGGCGGAAGATGGTAGTGCAGGAAGTACGCCATCAGGAGGAGGCTGCAAGGTGGGCCAAGGCAGTCTCTCTTTCCAAACAGGGACAGTGGACTCGATGGGACAGTGTGGAGAAGAGGAAGATCAGCTGGAAGGATCTGTGGGCCATGGAAGCGAGGCGGTTGAGCTTTTCCATCAGAGCAACATATGACGTCCTTCCAACTCCAGTTAATCTTCACCAATGGTATGGTGAAGATCCGGACTGTGCCCTCTGTTCCATGCCAGCCAACCTCAGGCACATTCTCACGGGGTGTAAAACAAGCCCCACCCAAGGACGCTACACTTGGCGTCACAACCAAGTCCTTAAAAACCTTGCGTCCGCCCTGGAGGACAAGCGAGCTGCCACCAACTCCCTACCACCCCCAGCAGCATCACACCCCTTACGGACAAACTTTGTCCGCGAAGGGGCTAAACCACCGAAGCGCGGCTCGACACCATTAGAGCGAGACCAGCTGCGCTTGGCCCGCGACTGGAAAATGCTAGCTGACATTGGCCGGCAACTTGTGTTTCCTCCGGAGATTGCAACCACCACCCTAAGACCTGACATGGTGCTCTGGTCCCGTTCGCTCAAGAAGGTCTTCATCATTGAGCTCACAGTACCCTGGGAGGACTCAGTAGATGAGGCTTATGAGCGAAAACATCTGCGCTATGCCGATCTAGCTGCCGAAGCACGGCATCATGGCTGGAACACAGAAGTCCGACCAGTGGAGGTGGGCTGCAGAGGTTTTGTGGCAACATCTACAACCAGACTGCTTAGAGACCTTGGAATTAAGGGCCAGAGCCAACGTTCGGCAATCAAAGCTGTATCGGAGGCGGCAGAAGGCAGCAGTCAGTGGCTCTGGATGAAGAGGAAAGACCCCAGCTGGGCCCCGAAGTGAGAGGGCCAGGAGGTATGCGGTCAACAATGCTTGACTCAGGGAGGAGGACGCCCCTGCCATGCATAGTCCCATGGGATGTTGGCTATCATCAACAAGGCAACTCCTATGACTAATTGGGAATGGGACGCAAGCGTAGGATTGATCACCCTGTCGCTGGCCGCCGTTGGGGAGGGTGTATAGTGTGAAAGGCCGAAACACCCTAGGAACCGAAGGTACACTACTGATGATGCGCTCCCCAAATTTCACCAGGCTCACTGTTCATTAACTCTTGTAAGTGCTTGCACAAAGGATAGTAACATCTCATCCTGTGTTCTTGGAATCCTCCATTGAGTCAAAACAACTTCGGATTTCAGGAGGACCATGAGCTGTTGCTATCGATAAGGTGTCTGATTCATCATTTTCACCTGGAATAGAAGTAGAGGGACTTTTGTCAGAGGTTGCTTGTTGTGAGCCCTGAGGGAAGTTTATGCACTTGGCCAGATGATTTTACATCTTTGTTGCATTCGTCACATATGATTTGGCACAGTATTTGCAAATGTACACAGCTTTTCCTTCTACATTAGCTGCAGTGAATTGTCTCCACACATCAGATAGTGCCCTTTCCTGTAAAGATTAGAAGAAAAAGAGTAAAAAAATAAACAATTCCATGTACAGATAAATAGTTAAGCAGTTAAATTAAACAACTCCTTTGTAAGATCAATGTTTTAAAATGAAACGTATGGAAACAGTTAAATTAACACTCAGTTAGCAGGCTCAAGCAAGCTAAAACCCACATGGCAGAAATGAACAAGTTGGAAATGTTTTAAATACACTTTGCTGTAGGCTACTATTTACTAGTTAGCAAAACATGTCATATAAATTATATTCACCTTACAACTATCCCCAAGTTAATGGAATTGCAAGCCTCTGCATGCATAGTGCATTCTTCCATCACATGTATAGCTGATTCTCAAGATCTTGAGCCCACACTACTACACTGACTGAGCCAAGGACTACGTGCTTTCTGATAACAATACAACAATACATTACAATATTGTTATCAGAAAACATTTTAGAAAAAGGCTGTAACATATCAAAATGTGGAAAAAGTCAACGGGTCTGAATACTTTTTGAATGCACTGTACACGGAAACCCATTCTCGCCACCCAAAAAGAAAATGCATATAGGTCGTACAGGTTGTTTCTTAATTGGCATGATTGTGTGGCGATTTCCATCTATCCACGTTGCAGGGATCAGCACAGCAGGGCCGCCGGCAAACGTGTGGCAAGCTGCCATTTGCTCCGGCAATTTTGATTTGGTTTAATAAAAAATATTTCCAGAAAACCATTGAAAAGAAGGACAAATTGCTGTTTTTTTTAGACTGATTCGCCTCATGATTTGTTTGACAGGATTTTAATGTTTTCATCCTCCCTAGGGCCAGGAGTTTTTCCATATGTTAGAATTTTTTTCTCTCCATAATACCTAATTATTAAAAAAAATCGAGGCCCATCATAGTTTATATAAAACAATTTTTGGGTTGTTGCATCTGCTGAATTATTACTATGTTATAGCTGGAGTTTTACCTGGTTAGGTTAGACTACCAGATCAGGGGAAACTCTGGTCCTCAGGAAAACAATGTCCCCCCCAGCACTCTGGTTGGTACCTGTGGTGCCAACTCTGAAATCACAAATGACTTGCTTATGTCAACATTTTAAGATCGTATCAACATGTTTTTAAAGAAATGGTGGCGGAAATGGTTTTCTAGAGTTTTCCGTGGCTCAGTGCAGCTGGCAGGCGGCAGCTATTGTGCCAATTTCATAATGTAACAGACTGTTAGTGTAATTTCAGGTAAAACCTCAATTAAACAAGTCTCAAATATAAGGAAAATGGCTATACATTTCAGCTGTTTCAAAAACATGGCCCAATGTGACATCTGTTCTAGCACTTGCAATGTGATCAAGTTTACACAAACAGTATTGTCTCTCCAGCATCAATGCCTTTCGAGAACCTCTCAAATGTCCCTTTTTCTATCTTCATTGTGAAAAACGGCCTATGTTATCAGTAATGCTAGATGCCATTAAATCAGTTGCAGCCTGGTCAGGGGTCCTACCACCATTTCCTCCTCTCCTCATTGTGTGTTAATGCCACTGGATATGTATATAGGTGTGAATGTGCTTAATTGCCCTCACTCATCCTGACTCTGTTGACATACTCATATGGTTCCCAGGGGTTGCTTTTATAGTATTACAGGAGATAAGGATGGTATTTTTTGAAAATGTTCAAGATTCAACATTCAACATCATCAGTTTTGGTGAAGAATTGCCTTTGCCTAATGCCTATTATGATTTCCTTTGTGACAGGAAACAAGTGGAAGGGAAAACATTGTAAAAACACTGGCAGGTCCTTCTTTTGAAGTCATTGCTTAACGCCATCTGTTGCTGTTGTGATTGTTGTTTATATTGCTATTTATGTCACCGTTCTCCTTTTGATCAGTGTTATTTCCTGTAGACGCTTACTGTCAGGGAGTACAATGACACAACCCGGCACGATCACAGGTTGTGGATGAGAAAAATACCTCCTGGTGTGGATGTGCAACATGCGCAGTAATATTATTGAGGAGGTGCAAAGTTCTTATTTTTCATGGAATCTTTGATCTCAGTCTGGAGACAAATCGCCTATGCCTACCGCTCCTTGGTGCTTCCTGTAGTCATAACAAAGTCTAGACACCCTTGTAGTCCGTATGAATCATATTGACCTAGAATTTTAAGTGATCCATTTTCCCCCAGTAGCTGTGTTTATTGTTAGCCTGGACAGAAACATGGCTCATCAACCTGTGCCATTAGCCACATTCAGAAATGGTGGTGATGGCTGGAATACATTTTCCCAGCGGTCAAAAACTTCCTACAGGAAGCCCCCCAAAATGTAGGTAGCTAGTTGACTAATGTTTTGCATTGGTCTGGACTTCCTGTTGCAGGGTCGTGGAGGAGGCGGACCAGGCCCCGTCGAAGAAAGGCCTGAAGAAACAGCAGAAGGAAGCGGAGAAAGCTGCTAAGAAGGCTGAGAAGCAGGCCAAACTGGTCAGTGGGTTTTGTATGCCTCTCTGCCCCTCAGTGCTATTGACTTGACACAATCGGGGGGGGTCCATTGTTTTGCAATTCCTGTCGTTAGTTTGTTTTTGTCCACTCAAACAAAGAGCCATTTTCTTAAGTCTGGTATCAGTGTTGCATCGTAAGCAAGTGAGAGAAAGTTAAACTGTTTTTATGTTGTTTTTATTTACCCCTTTTTCTACCCAAGTTAGTGGTAGGTATCCAATTGGTAGTTACAATCTTGTCCCATCGCTGCAACTCCCATACGGATTCGGGAGAGGCGAAGGTTGAGAGCCGTGCGTCCTCCGAAACACGACCCAGCCAAGCCGCACTGCTTCCTTGACACAATGCCCGCTTACCCAGGAAGCCAGCCACGCCAATGTGTCGGAGGAAATACCGTACCTCTGGCGACCGTGTCAGCGTGCATGTGCCTGGGCCTGCCACAGGAGTCGCTAGAGCATGATGGGATAAGGACATCCCTGCCCTAACCCAGTTGACAGGGTCATTCTCTCATTAGGGACAATCTCAGTTCAGATGCTTTCATGAAGTAGCAGTGTTTCCCCTAAATTAATTTAGCAGCTGTGCCCCGCCGCTGCTAAATCTTTGCCGCCAGTTTGGACACACCTACTCATTCAAGGGTTTTCTTTGTTACTATTTTCTGCATTGTAGAATAAAAGTGAAGACATCAAAACAATGAAATAACACATGGAGTCATCTAGTAACCAAAAAGGTGTTACACATAGCAAAATATATTTTAGATCCTTCAAAGTAGCCACCCTTTGCCTTGATGAGTTTTACACACTCTTGGCATTCTCTCAAACAGCTTCACCTGGAATGCTTTTCCAATAGTCCTGAAGGAATTTCCACATATGCCGAGCACTTGTAGGCTGCTTTTCCTTCACTCTGCAGTTCAACACATCCCAAACCATCTCACTTGGGTTGAGATGATTGTGGATGCCAGTTCATCTGATGCAGCACTCCATTACTCTCCTTGGTTAAATAGCTCTTACACAACCTGGAGGTGTGTTGTGTCATTGTCCTGTTGAAAAACAAATTATAGTCCCACTAAGCGCAAACCAGATGGGAGGGTGTATTTCTGCAGAATGCTGTTGTAGCCATGCCGGTTAAGTGTTTCATGAATTCTAAATAAACCACTGACCGTGTCACCATAACACCCCCACACCATCCCATCTCCTCCATGCTTAACAGTGGGAACCACACATTGCTAAGATCATCCGTTCACCGACTCTGCGTCTCACAAAGACCGGGCGGTTGGAACCAAAAATCTCAAATTTGGACTCATCAGACCAGTGGAAATCATACCTTTGGTCTAACGCCCATTGCTTGTGTTTTTTGGCCCGAGCAAGTCTCTTCTTATTATTGGTGTCCTTTTAGTAAGGGTGTCTTCGCAGCAAGTCGACCATGAAGGCCTGATTCACCCAGTCTCCTCTGAACAGTTGATGTTGAGATGTCTTACTTGTACTCTGTGAAGCATTTACTTGGACTGCAATCTGAGGTGCAGTTAACTCTAATGAATTCATCCTCTGCAGATGAGAACTCTGCGTCTTCCTTTCCTGTGGCGGTCCTCATGAGAGCGAGTTTCATCATAGCGCTTGATGGTTTTTGCAACCGCTCTTTAAGAAACTTTCAAAGTTCTTGCCATTTTCCGGATTGACTGACCTTCATGTCTTAACGTAATGATGGACTGTCGTTTCTCTTCGCTTTTTGAGCTGTTCTTGCCATGATATGGACTTGGTCTTTTACCAAATAGGGCTATCTTCTGTATACCACCACTACCTTGTCACAACACAACTGACTGGCTCAAATGCATTCAGAAGGAAATAAATTCCACAAATTAACTTGTTAATTGCAATGCATTCCAGGTGACTACCTTATGAAGATGGTTGAGCGAAGGCCAAGAGTGTGCAAAGCTGTCAAGGCAAATGGTGGCTACTTTGAAGAATCTAAAATTATATTTAGATTTTTTTTGTTGGTAGCTACATGATTCCATGTGTGTTATTTCATAGTTTTCATTTCTTCACTATTATTCTACAATGTAGAAAATAGTACAAATAAAGATAACCCCTGGAATAAGTTGGTGTCCGAACTTTTGACTGGTTGTGTGTGCCAAATGAGAACTTTATTTGCCACATGCGCTGAATACAAGTGTAGTCTTTACCGTGAAATGCTTTACATACAAGCCCTTTACCAACAGTGCAGTCAATGTAAATTGTCCGGTGTGTGTGTATGCATGTATGTATGTGTATATATCTATACATCTCAGGGAAAAAAAGACACGTCCTCTCACTGTCAACAGCGTTTATTTTCAGCAAACTTAATTTGCATAAACATAACAAGATTCAACAACTGAGACATAAACTGAACAAGTTCCACAGACATGTGACTAACAGAAATGGAATAATGTGTCCCTGAACAAAGGGGGGTCAAAATCAAAAGTAACAGTCAGCAACTGGTGTGGCCACCAGCTGCATTAATTTAGCAGTGCATCGCCTCCTCATGGACTGCACCAGATTTGCCAGTTCTTGCTGTGAGATGTTACCCCACTGTTCCACCAAGGCACCTGCAAGTTCCCGGACATTTCTGGGGGGATTGGCCCTAGCCCTCACCCTCCAATCCAACAGGTCCCAGACGTGCTCAATGGGATTGAGATCTGGGCTCTTCGCTGGCCATGGCAGAACACTGGCATTCCTGTCTTGCTGGAAATCACGCACAGAACGAGCAGTATGGCTGGTGCCATTGTCATGTTGGAGGGTCATTTCAGGCTAATCCTGCAGGAAGGGTACCACATGAGGGAGGAGGATGTCTTCCCTGTAACGCACAGCGTTGAGATTGCCTGCAATGACAACAAGCTCAGTCCGATGATGCTGTGACACACCGTCCTAGACCATGAGGAACCCTCCACCTCCAAATTGATTTGAGGTACAGGCCTCAGTGTAACACTCATTCCTTCTACGATAAACGCAGATCCGACCATCACCCCTGGTGAGACAAAACCATGACTCGTCAGTGAAGAGCACTTTTTGCCAGTCCTCTCTGGTCCAGCGACGGTGGGTTTGTGCCCGTTGTTGCCGGTGATGTCTGGCGAGGACCTGCCTTAAAACAGGCCAACAAGTCCTCAGTCCAGCCTCTCTCAGCCTATTGCAGACAGTCTGAGCACTGATGGAGGGATTGTACGTTTTCGGCATGTCCTCTGTGAAGTAGGCTATTTTCCCACCTTGGCTTAGTGCTAGCGTGCCATCTGACGGACATCTGGAATCTATTTGTGATTTCCCTGACTCTCCATCAGGCCTGTGAACCGCCTGCCTGGCTTTGGTAGTTAACTCAGCCTGTGTAACCGATGTGAAATGGCTAGCAAGTTAGCGGTGGTGCGCGCTAATAGCGTTTCAATCGGTGACGTCACTCGCTTTGTGACCTTGAAGTAGTGGTTCCCCTTGCTCTGCAAGGGCCGTGGCTTTTGTGGCGTGATGGGTAACGATACTTCGTGAGTGACTGTGGTTGATGTGTGCAGAGGGTCCCTGGTTCGAGCCCAGGTTGGGGCGAGGAGAGGTACGGAAGCTATACTGTTACACCTGCACACTTAAACATTTTTTGTTGTGTTAGCGGTGTCCAGTAATTGGGCTCTAGCATTCCGACTAATCGTGAGGCTTGGCTGGCTAGGCTAATAGCTAGTTGGCAAAATAGATAATGTTAGTAGGCTGGCTAGCTTGCTGGCTAAGACAACTACATATAGCTAATATTCTTTGATAACTGGTTAGATGATTTAATGTATTTGGTTTGTAAGTGTCTGTAAGATATCATTTGATAGCACTACATGAGTCAGCAAGTTGCTAACGTAATGTAAGCAGCCTGGTAGTGCCAACATTAGCAGGCTAGTAGGGCTGACGTTAGCAGGCTAGTTGGCTAGCAACCTTGCAAGTTGATTTGTAACAACAAATTTAATAAGGTATTTGCTTGTAAGTTGTCTGAAAATAAAATTTAATAGACTAGTCGTGAGTGCAAATTATTTCTGTTGGAGTTTACATTATAGGGAATAGGTTGGCTTACCGGGGCCATATTACATCACCTCCCCCGGAACTGCATTTTTTTTGGCATTTCTTCTGAATTTGGATCGTTTTTATGTGTATTAACTAAAAAATGTTTTTTTTTTATGTAAAAGTGAGGTGTAACTTTGCATTGTGACTTTTGATGCGTATACGAATGCAAATCCGTATGTTATGTGATTACGTTTATGCTACCTACCCTTTTAAGATCATAGTAACAAGTTACAACTTATATTAGTTGCAAACAGGGTGAGCAGTTGCGCAGAAGACCCATGAGTGCACAGCCACCGCTTGCTCCTCATCTCCCTACAGTGCAGTGGCACGCATCAGTTATTTCAGATGGTGTCAGCCGCCGCTGCTGAAAAATATCTTAGGGGAAACACTTAAAGTAACCTATATTTCAGATGGAATACGTTCTCCCTTGAATCTTAGAAACTGCGAAAGCATCCATCCACTTACATGGCCATTCCACTCATTCTCCCTCTATTCCACCAGTCAATACCGTAGACATATCAACTTGCATGGGAAATGAAACCGTTAATGCTAACTTTCATAGTATGGAGATTTTGCATGAAGGTCGCCAAGAAGTTGTTGCACAGATAATCAGTCCACTTGCTGTTCCTAATGAAGGCAGTTTACTATTATTGAAATGCAATGTTAGGCCTATGTCCCACTATATTGATTTGCCTTTTCTTTTCAGTCTGCTGACCAACAAAGCACAGATGACGATGTAAGTATCCTTGAGGATCAATTCTTCCATGTTTCAGATATGAAGTATTTATTTACACCTTTTTCTATATGGCGCAATACCAAATTAAAATCAAAACGTATGCACCTCTAGTGATGTTTCCTATAAAGCTACTTAGCAGATGAACTCTTCTCTTATTCATCAGGATTTTGCCAAGGATCGGTACGGTGTCCCTCCGATGGTACAGTCCCAGCAGAAACTGGGTCAGTAGTACAGTCAACAACTAACTCCTCTCTTCTTTGTTCCAACATATTATTTACAGAGGATATCCCCATTTTCAACAGCCCCTACTGTTAGGTAATACAGATAACGTGATTATATCGGAGTGACTCAGTGACATGGCGCCAGTAGTGGCAGTAGTAAAGACGGCGTAGATATCAAAGATGATTGTGGCGTGCCATAACTCCCAGATAAATGTGACAGATGGGTTGTCTGCCTGCTCTTTCAGCTCCAATGGCATACAACAAAGTTGCTTTCCCACCTGCATGCTTGTCCACGGGGATGAGGAAAGATGGCGCGAGACAGCCTGCCTTACATGTGGGTGGAATCAGGTTCAACCAAATGGGTGGCTCACTGCCATCGGGGTGCATGTAACGTTAAGCATGCATCAGTGAAACAGGGCAAAGTGGAGTTCATTTGTCATAAGACAGAGAATGGGGCGACTTCTACGCAGGGCCGCAGAGTGTTTCATATTTGTGACTTCTGCTCTCCTTGTAATATGAGTGTCTTTCCATGAATAGGGTGCCTTTGATATTTTAAGGAGAAATTGCACACCGATATTGCATTTTAAAAGCCTGTTATATTAAATTAGGTGCCCTTTTAATATAGACCACATGGATAGTTTAATCGACCAATTTTTTTCTATGAATAAAGGCTTGCTAAAGTAATCCCTTAATCCCAAAATGTCTTCAAGTTTCACCATCATTGTAAAGCCCTTGTTAGTTTGTTGCTTTGACACTCATTTTAAAGATGATTATTTTATTTACTGTGATTCGTTTACATCTGTCCCTCATTTTAAGGTCACCCTGTTACGTGAACTGAACTCTCGTTTTAATATGGTGAAACTATTCCTTTTTCAAATGTTTTTCAAAAGGAACATTGAACATCTAATAGTCAAATCATAGTGTAAAACCAGGTGCGCTGGTTCTACTCTTTTTTTTCCTTTTTTTTCTCCTTTCTTTCAGTTTTGTGGTGGAAAACTACATTCAATTACTGCTCCTTGTAGCACACAAGTTTCCATTCCCCCTGTCAAGAGGGGATTTATGGCCGTTACTTTATTTGGCACTTAGGCCTACTATAGTAATTTTTTTATTTAACCACTTGAGATGGAAAAACTCGTTTTTTGGGAAGTTGAATATGTGCTTTTTATGACTGACTTTAAAAAACAACAACTAAGTTACACTTCTCAAAAGGCACTGAATTGGTGGAACAACCCATGAGCTTCTTTGTGTGAATGTGTGTGTGGGCAGAAGGGGGAAGGAGGTATATGGTCTTTGAAGTTTTCTTGAAAGGCACACTTTTCTTCCCCTGTGAGCCAGACAGAGGGTTGGTGCGTGTCCATGAGCTGACACCTGAGAAGGCAGGCCAGCTGATCTGGGTGCGTGCCCGGATTCACACCAGCAGAGCTAAAGGTGAGATTCTCCATCTTTGTCCAGCTCCCAATCACTCATATTTTCCCTTTAGTCCTCAGGACACAGACAGCCTTCTAATCTAAATGGCGCCGTAACTGAACCTTGGGGTTTACCAAAAAGATTACCAACTGTCCTTGGGCCAAATAGTCACTATTCAGAGAAGAGCTTTGTTTTTTTCAGTCAACTCTCCTCAGGTTGGCAAATATGGAAGGTCAAAAAGCTAAAAGAATTGTGCACAATCTTGGAAAATCACAGTATGGCACCAGACTTGAAGTTTTTACCTTATTTGCTGGTGATGTGGGACATAGGGGATGGGGGTTGTGGAGTGCAATGTTTTTGCTATTATAGATTCATTATACAAGCACATGCAAGTCTCTTTTTTTGAAAAGTTTGAAAACTCTAACCAAACCTCAGTTATTTAAATGGAACCTCAAATGTGGGTTAATTTGTTATTTTCCAAACTTGTCAGAGCTTGAGGCTATAATACAATGAACTCATTGAGCCTTGGCTAACTGTCGGATTCCATCCAAAATTATTTGAAACTTCCAGCACGTACACAACTGTGCTAACAATATGCTAATAAATAAACCATCGTGTTATGATGATATCGTTACGGCTTCCTTCCAGGACAACTTCCGTGTCAAAATCCATTTTCCTCAACCTTCATTCAGCTCCACAGTGAAGGATGTCCTTAAGAGCAGAATAACATCCTGATTTACACTGGGATGAAGTGACTGCTTTTTGGGGATTACAGCCCCCCCCCCCCCCCCCCCCCCCCCCAGTCAATGAACAGAGGACACCACATCAAAGCACTTGGGTGGTGTCTGATGGTTGACAAACCTGGTTTACACAGTCTCAAGGTGTTTGGTTGGGAATAAGCTCTCAGCCTCCTTCCATACACCTTTCTTCAAAGGGTCGCCCATTCACGGTTCTGACAGTTACCTGGAAATGCTGTGAAAAGCGTTTTAATGGGTGAGAGGTGGAATCTGGAACAGGTATGACGTGTTGGCCTGAGAGAGTGACATGGCCTTGTATAAACCCACCGTGGCACCTGTTTTGACAAGTGAGTTAGGAGTTGCTAGCCCAAATGAGAGGGCCCCTGCTGATGCCTATTGTATTGTTGTCATCGTTTTAGGGAAGCAGTGCTTCTTGGTCCTGCGTCAGCAGCAGTTTAACGTGCAGGCCCTGGTCGCCGTGGGGGAGCGTGCCAGCAAGCAGATGGTCAAGTTTGCCGCCAAGTGAGTACAAGACTGAATATCCTGTAGGCCCCCGACAAACAATGGTGGGAAAAGCTGGCTCCTAATGGGCCCAATCCATTTTCACACATTCTGAAGGAATCAATCATTTTTCACCTCATGACAAAAGCGGCCACTTTCAGATGGGATACAGCAGTGTTTAATGGAGCCATTCCTGCCCAGATAAGAGTAATTACAGTAGATCAGATGGGAAGAGCCTGAGCATCATTAATCACTCTTGGGTCCTCCAATTTGGAGTTTTTGGGGGAGCAGAAACACAGAATTACATGTAGAATCCCCATTAATATAATAGGATATCTATGGGTCTGAAAGTTTGTTTACCATTTTTAAAAGTATTAACTTTTAATGTGCCATTAACGTAACCACTCATGCTGTTTTCATCTGAATGCCATACCATCACTGCAAACTAACAAAACACCCAAAAGTTTATTGAATGACAATTGCCTATCACTTGAAACCTGAATTAAAGCGTCCACTGTCGGCGCGTCTCAGCCTCAGCCACTCATCTCTGCCTTTGAAAAATGTCACCGTTATCGTCGAACCACACCGCATTCTGAGAGTATTCCACATGATTTCAAGTCCCTTCGCACATGTTTCATGCGGGTGACTTGCGGTAATGATAACTGTAGGCTCTAAGTCTATTTTTCTTGACATCTTTATTTTAATTATTGTGACATATTCAACCTGGTACAGTGTAGCCTTACTATTTTATTATTTACCCTTCTGGCTTACATGCTGACCAAACCGGACACGATCAGGACAAGCAGGTTGAAATTTCAAAACAAACTTTGAACCAATTATATTAATTGGGGGACAGGTCGAAAAGCATTAAACATGTATGGCAATTTAGCTAGCTAGCTTGCTGTTGCTTGTTATTTTGTCCTGGGATATAAACATTTGGTTGTTATTATGCCTGAAATACACAAGGTCTTCTACTCAGACAATTAATCCACAGATAAAATGGTAAACCATATTCCTTTCTCGTCATCTCTCCTCCTTCCTCAGGCTTCTTTTTTATTTCTTTGGACTTTATATGGCGGTTGGAAACCAACTTTACGATGCATTACTACAGTTGTGGCCAAAAGTTTTGACACAAATATTAATTTTCACGAAGTCTGCTGCAAATTGATGGCAATTTGCATATACTCCAGAATATTATGAAGAGTGATCAGTAGAATTGCAATTAATTGCAAAATGCCTATTTGCCATGCAAACGAACTGAATCCCCCCAAAAACATTTCCACTGCATTTCAGCCCTGCCACAAAAGGACCAGCTGACATATCAGTGATTCTCTCGTTAACACAGGTGCGAGTGTTTACAAGGACAAGGCTGGAGATCACTCTGTCATGCTGATTGAGTTCGAATAACAGACTGGAAGCTTCAAAAGGAGGGTGGTTCTCGGAATCATTGTTCTTCCTCTGTCAACCATTGTTACCTGCAAGGAAACACGTGCCATCATCATTGCTTTGCACAAAAAGGGCTTCACAGGCAAGGATATTGCTGCCAGTAAGATTACCTATATCAACCATTTATCGGATCATCAAGAACTTCAAGGAGAGGGGTTCAATTGTTGTGAAGAAGGCTTCAGGGCAGCCAAGAAAGTCCAGCAAGCGCCAGGACCATCTCCTAAAGTTGATTCAGCTGTGGGACCCAGGGATTGGACTGCTGAGGACTGGGGTAAAGTCATTTTCTCTGAATTACCTTTCTGATTGTTTGGGGCATCCGGAAAAAAGCTTGTCCAGTGAAGACCGGGTGAGCGCTATCAGTCGTGTGTCATGCCAACAGTAAAGCATCCTGAGAGAGCAACTTCTCCCAACCATCCAGGAACAGTTTGGTGACGAACAATGCCTTTTCCAGCATGATGGAGCACCTTGCCATAAGGCAAAAGTGGTAACGAATTGGCTCGGGGAACAAAACATCGATATTTTGGGTCCATGGCCAGGAAACTCCCCAGACCTTAATCCCACTGAGAACTTGTGGACAAACCCACAAATTATGACAAACTCCAATCATTGATTATGCAAGAATGGCCTGCCATCAGTCAGGATGTGGCCCAGAAGTTAATTGACAGCATGCCAGGGCGGATTGCAGAGGTCTTGAACAAGAAGGGTCAACACTGCAAATATTGACTCTTTGCATCAACTTCATGTAATTGTCAATAAAAGCCTTTTAAACTTATGAAATGCTTGTAATTATACTTCAGTGTTCCATAGTAACATCTGACAAAAATATCTAAAGACACTGAAGCAGCAAACTTTGTGGAAATTAATATTTGTGTCATTCTCAACTTGTGGCCAAGACTGTACAACTGACTGGAGTGTGGACACCAGTTCATCTTTCAATCACCCAAGTGGGTATATGCTCTTAAAAACCAATGAGGAGATGGGAGAGGTCGGACTTGCGCGTCACAAATTGAGCGTCACAAATAGGACCTATTTCTATTTTAGAGCCTGGCCACGCATAATGATTGAATAACATGTATGCATCAATTTCTTTTGCAACGCTCTGCGCACGTGACACAAGCGGTGGGGTCAGCGTGTTGCTTTCACCGATGGGTCAGACTCAACTTAGTCTGCTACTGGAGGCCTTTATGAAAAGCATAACAGCATGAGGATACTGCACTTTTCCAAGCCAGGTTTGTCAAACACGTTCTAATCTCTAAGTTGACATGATTACACTTACTGAATGCCTCTTAAACCCTTCAATGAAAAACGCTGAATGAAGTATAAACGGAAGGACTATATAGGCCCAACGCCACTTCTTGTATGATCAGTAGGTCAGTCCAATATGCTTGGAAGGTGGAAATGTCACAAACGTCAAAAAGTTAACATTACTGGAGACGTTTTGGAGACTAATTAACAGTAAATTAGTGAATTGTTCCGCCCCACAGTTAAAATTGATTACAGTTAGTTAGCAATTGCTCCTACACTTTATTGCTAGCTACAGTAGTGCTTCCGTGCCAATAACATGTCTCTAAAAATGACAGTGTCTCCAGTAGTAAAGGCCACACATGTTATCTAGGCCAAGGTCACATGGTCAAAACATTCACCTCATTGACAGGACCCTCTGACCTTGTAAGTTGTGTCAGTGGTTTGACCGCTCACTGTTTCCTCTCAATCCCCGTGTCTGTGATACAATCAGGAGGTTGCTTCAGAGCTGGTGTGCGCTGTAGCAAAACGTTTTGCAACTGTTTTTGTTTTCAATCATTTGTTATTAGACAAATTCAGGTAGGCCCCTCATAGTTTCTGCCCGTTTAGTTCCTATTACATTTTTTTCTTTCTAGTTTAAGGACAATAATGGTCCCTTTTTGTGCTCTACATCGCTACCACTCATTCACCTGTACCTTCAAACACCCTTCCTCACACTTTGGCTAGATTGAGACTATCAGATCATGTATTTTTTTTTTAATCCTGTGGCTCGATTGCTCCAAAATATTTTTTGTTTTTACTTTGCTTGTGTAAATAGGTGTTTTGATTCAGCACTTTATTGTATTGCAGTTATTGCACACAACCGCCAAATCCATGATGAAACGTCTGTCATGAACCAGCTTACATCAAAACACACTCAAGACAAATGTATAGTCGGGTTGTGTCCCAAATGTCACCCTATTCCCTATAAAGTGCACTACTTTTGACCAGAGCCCAAAGGGAATAGGGTGCCATTTGAGATACAGATCGGGTTGAGGCCTGCAGCTTCCGCAGAGATCTACACACCCTGCTCCCCAATCTTTTCAATCCACACAATGCATATTGTACTTTTCCCAACTATTAATTTTTTTTTAATAATCACAACTATTGGCCTTAAACGGTTAATGAACTCTAGCTGTTGGACATGTTCTATGTTGATTGAATTCTGGGGAAGCTGAGTAAGCTTCTGGGTCACATGGGTCCTTTCGTAATCATCAAGAGGTTAAGCCAGGCCAGTGGTGACCTATAGGGAAGAGCGTGTAATGCTTGTGTCACGTATAGTATTTCCACTTCCTCGTGCCGAGTTAAATTAGGGTTAGGGTATCCTCTGCACCAAAGTATCTTGTTTAACTTTCTCTTACTAGAACATAATATTACACAATCGATTTCGCATATTTCTTTACAAGACACAGCCTAGTCAGTTGCCTTGTCTGAGCCAGAACAGACCATAGGATCTCCTGTGGTGTGAGTCATCTTGATGTACAAGTACACCCCATGGACATGACACTAGTCTAGTTAATCAAAATACTTACTTGTATGACTTAGTCATATTAGTTGATGGGCAGTGTTCATTGTCCCTGGGCAGGCTGGCCAGGTGTTAGAGGGAGGAGCTTATTAATGTGGGCTTTTTATTTTTCTAGCTGATTTCCCCCCCCCCCCCCCCATAGTGTGAAATGTCTGACAGAGGCAGCTGCAGTGGACTGACTGGGTTCACCATTCACAACGCTCCTGTCTCTCATTACTGCTTTTTAATGAGAAGAGGTGAAGGATCACACCGGGCTTGCTCCATCTGGCCCCGTGCTATGTGACAGTTGGTATTGACAGTTCTTCATATTTCTATGAGGCTCTCCTGGGGGTTCCTGGGGACAGTGGGATAGGATAGCAGTGGCCTGCTCTGGTAGTCACTCAGCATGTCTTTCAGAGGGTTGTTTAACCTCGGTCTTATTGTTGTGTGGCCACTGGTGTTTTACTGTAGTTCATAGCTCTGATGTTTGGTGTTTGCACGTTGTCGCAATCGGATGATTAAATGAAAAGAGAATAAGAATGTCTGACACCATGGTAACCGTGGATCAAAACAACATTATCCTGTGACATTTTGCCTCCAGGAAGAGTAGCATCAGGTTAATTTATGTAGCCATCATTTTTGTATTTCGTTTCTTTATATCGTGTTTACCAACTGCTCTGACTCCCACTCGTTTGACTTCAATTGATCTGTGTAGACTGATAAGGGCTGTGCCTCTTTACCCCCCGTCCCCCGTCCCGTCCCCCCCCCGTCTGCAGCATCAACAAGGAGAGCATTGTGGACGTGGAGGCGGTGGTGAAGAAGGTGGAGCAGACGATCGAGAGCTGCTCTCAGCAGGATGTGGAGTTGCACATTGAGAGGGTAGGTCTGTCTTCTGCTCTGTCTGACCACACCACAGACAAACAGACCGACAGACATGCACACGGAGGGAGGACAGCCGTGAATCAGAGAAGCTACTGGTTCAAAGATATCAGTCTATGACTTCTCTTGACTGCTTTCTCTTTTTGGATTTGTGGTACTTTCTGTTTCGCCTAGCAGTTGAACCTGGAAAGTACTGTGAGTTTAGAGCAACTTTCTAACTGTGAACCTGGAAAGTACTGTGAGTTTAGAGCAACTTTCTAACTGTGAATCTAGTTGAACCAATGTCTCCCTTCTAAAGAAAAATCTCACCTTCTTTTCCTGTTTTCAGATTTTTGTCGTCAGCCAGGCCGAGCCTCGTCTGCCCCTGCAACTGGAGGATTGCGTGAGGCCGGAAGGAGAGGGGGATGAGGTGAGGATGAGGGCCAGGGCTCTTGGGCCTCGTGCAGGCAGCTCTTCTTAGCTGATCAAAGGTCAAACTAATTTCATCCAGAGAACTTCCTCCGTCCTGATGCTTGGTGAAAAATACGTACACACCCTCAAGGCCTTCCGCTGTTGTTTTTGAATAGTATTGGTTCTATACTGGCATTTATTTGATTGAACCTTTATTTAATTAGGCAAGTCAGTTAAGAACAAATTTTTATTTTGATAATGACGGCCTACCCCGTTCAAACCCTTACCCGGATGACGCTGGGCCAATTGTGCGCTACTCTATGGGACTCCCAATCACGTGCGGTTGTGATACAGCGTGGAATCGAACCAAGGTCTGTAGTGACGCCTCTAGCACTGAGAGTCAGTGCTATAGACCGCTGCGCCACTCGGGAGCCATGTTGTCAGTCCGTATCTGTATTAAGGGTCTACTCTCCAGTGTAATTCAGAGACAGCTGAAGTGTGTCAGTGTTTATGCAGTAAGCCAACCCCAACAGCGGTTGTCTCTTAAGGTTTTGTCTTTGGGGAAGTCTCTCTGTCTGTCAGTTACAGGAACTACCGTTGGGGAGGAGGCTCTGGACTGGGCTCGGTCTGTGTCTCCGAGCTTCGGTGCTCTTTTACTGCTTTATTGGATTGTAAATTGGTTGTATTAGTTTATAAAAAATAAAAAATTAACTGGTTAATAAGGTTTAAAAATACAACAGGATAGTAATTCATTTCCAGGGGGGGAAATAAACAAACATTAGAACACATAGATCATGTCGCACATTATATTTCAATGTCCTACTGTGTTTTCACACATGTCCAATAGTTTGTTCCCATATACTTCAGATGTGTTTAATACTTTTAAATGTTTTGTAATGTGGTCAAATGATGTTGGCGTTGTGCGTTTACTCAGGATGGAAGAGCGACGGTCAACCAGGACACCAGACTGGACAACCGAGTCATTGATCTCAGGGTAAGTTCTACTACACTATCACACTTCAACCAGTGTTACATTCTTTCCAAAGACATATAATGAGTTATTCTAGATTCAAATTGGGTTTGAAGATGCTACATTTGTATCAACAAAATATTGTGATGATGAGATGTAAAATGACCGCATCGTGATATGTATCCCACTTTGCAGGCCCGTGAGTTAGCCTGCTGGTAGAGTGGAGTATAGAACTGTGCAATGGGTTCAGAGGTTTTCGGAGAGGGGTGCTAAACCAGACTCTGCTAGAGGCCTCATTGTTCTGTTCTGAGGCGTACCCACACTAGTGATGTGGCAGCAGGAAAACAGCCCTACCGCTTGACTCACCCTGGCTTTGTCACAACACCTGTTTCTACAAAATGTCTCTTTGAGCTTGAGGACTTGGGCCTGTTATCACAACCACACTTAAATGAAGGGTAAACCCATAAACAGGGTTTCACACAGACCGACTCCTATCCCTAACCCCAGTCAACAATAAAGGACAACCATAATGAAAAGGCACCTACCAACCAAGAACCGTTTCAGTGAAAATAAAAGGTTTATTTCACAAATAACTTCCCTTTTTTTCCACAGTGTACAGGCCAGCCATTTTGTTGAAAATAAGTGGTTGATGCTCTAGGGAAATACGGTACTATCTGTTAGGCACCATATGAGTGGCGGTGGTGGCGTGTGACCAAAACCACAAGCCATGGGCTGTTAGGCACGATTGTTTTGAGAGCTTGCATGTCAACGAGAGTGACGCACTGAGTTATTTCGCTCTCACTCTCTTTTATACCTCCCGCCCTGGTGTGAGGACATAGAAAGAGAACGGACCCCTCCTCCCAACTCACAATAGAGAGAAATGTTTATTTTGTACAGGAATTATGTAACTTATTTGTATAAGTCCTTATCTAACCAGGCTTTCATGTCAGTTTGGTTTGCTCACTAGGTATCTGCTTAGCAGTTTTATCTAGTGTTATCCAGAAGTGGCAGTTATTCATCAGAGCAGGAGTTATTTTCCAACCACAGTCAACTATAGGCTACATATCAATTTACCATTTCAACCGGGGCCAGACTGGACCAGAGTCATTGTCTGCAGATTCATTCTCTGACAATGAGAGAGTCCGAAAACTCCCGTTCAAGCATTTGGGAATGTTTAGAAGATAGAAATGTGAGCCTTCAGCTTTCAGTGTTCAATCAGGACGCTCAGAGCTTTTTGTATTAAACTCTTTGTGTAGATGACTAAAACCAGAGATGAAACCAGATAGAACTGTTTGAATAAATCCTCAGTAATAACACCAGTCATATTAGGAAATTAGTAATCTGATCAACTGAGAACTAAGTGAGAAGAACACTCCTATTGGCTCTTAGTAGCCTTACAGTCAAAGGGTTTGGGGATTTTGGCTGTTCCTCTGCTCGTTCCCAGACGTTATGTGTAATACCCAGCTTATTGACGTGCCTCATCACGAGTCATTTTGATGACTGGGTTATTTTCTACGCCACTAAGTTGACCTCTGTATACAACTAGAATGAATTGCCAATGTTAGGTTTTGAAAATATGACAAAGAGCTCTATCTCATCTATCTCATCTATTTCTAAAGGCTTAGATTCATGTGAATTGCACCCTGTCTCCACTCCCTCTTATGAAATGAAAGGTGTCGAGACAGTACAAGGCAAGATGTGACGCAAGCAGTGTTGTCTGTTCACTTTTTTTTTTTTGGCATCGTGTAATATCTCTGTGTGTGGGTCATTATCTACTCCACACGTTTTTTTCAGAGGAACCTTTTCTATATGCTGTACGTCAGTCTTCATATCATAGAAGCTGCAACGACTGCATCCCACTTTGAAACTTCAAAGTTTAAAACCAGTGTTCCATTGATTTGCAACCTTTTGAAAAATGGTGTGTGTGTGTGTGTGGAGAATCTTCTAGTTTTGTGCCAAGATCAAATTGCTCAGTTTTTCTTTATTGTATTTATGTACATTACCGTTTAAACATTTGGGGTCACTTAGAAATGTCCTTGTTTTTGAAAGAGAAGCTTTTTTTTTTTTAAGAACATAAAATTGATCAGAAATACAGTGTAGACATTGTTAATGTTGGAAATGACTATTGTAGCTGGAAACTTATTTAAAAAAAATGTAATCTCTACATAGTTGTACAGAGGCCAATTATCAGCATCCATCACTCCTGTGTTCCAATGGCACGTTGTGTTAGCTAATCCAAGTTGATCATTTTAGAAGGCTAATTGATCATTAGAAAACCCTTTCGCAATTATGTTAGCACAGATAAACTGTTGTTCTAATTAAAGCAGCAATAAAACTGGCCTTCTTTAGACTAGTTGAGTATCTGGAGCATCAGCATTTTGGGGTTTGATTACAGGCTCAAAATGGCTAGAAACAAGTAACTTTCTCCTGAAACTCATCAGATTCTTGTTCTGAGAAATGAAGGCTATTCCAAATCTCGTACAACGCTGTGTACTACTCCCTTCACAGAACAGCGCAAACTGGCTCAAACCAGAATATAAAGAGTGGGTGGCCCCGGTGCACAACTGAGGCAAGAGGACAAGTACATTCAAGTGTCTAGTTTGAGAAACAGACTCCTCACAAGTCCTCAACTGGCAGCTTCATTAAATAGTACCTGCAAAACACCAGTCTCAACGTCAACAGTGAAGAGGCGACTCCGGGATGCTGGCCTTCTAGGCAGATTTGCAAAGAAAAAGCCATATCAGACTGGCCAATAAAAATAAAAGATTAAGTTGGGCAAAAGAACACAGACACTGGACAGAGGAACTTTGCCTAGAAGGCCAGCATCCTGGAGTCGCCTCTTCACTGTTAATGTTGAGACTGGTGTTGGTTAGGACATATACTTTTCTAGACACAAGTAATTTGTCCAACAATTGTTTACAGACAGATTTATTTAACTTATTCACTGTATCACAATTCCAGTGGGTCAGACGTTTACTAACACTAACACGGAACCCAAACTGGCTGTGCGCAATTGTGCATAACGGTATATTGTCCCCCTACACCAAACGCGATCACGACACGCAGGTTAAAATATCAAGTCAAACTCTGAACCAATGACATTAATTTGGGGACAGGTCGAAAAACATTAAACATGTATGTTAGTTTGCACTTGCTATCTAATTTGTCCAATTTAGCTAGCTTGCGGTTGCTAGCTAATTTGTCCTGGGATATAAACATTGAGTTGTTATTTTACCTGAAATGCACAAGGTCCTCTACTCCGACAATTAATCCACACATAAAATGGTCAACCGAATCATTTCTAGTCATCTCTCCTCCTTCCAGGCTTTTTCATCTTTGAACTTATATGGTGATTGGCATCTACACTTTCATAGTATTACCACGACAACTGGCAAAACAGTTTGTCTTTCAATCACCCACATGGGTATAACCAATGAGGAGATGGCATGTGGGTACCTGCTTCTATAAACCAATGAGGAGATGAAAGAGGCAGGACTTGCGGAGTGATATGCATCAGAAATAGGAATGACTACTGTTTTAGCAATTGGCAACGCAGTGCCTCTTTGCTTGACATCATGGGAAAATCAAAAGAATTCAGCCAAGACCTCAGAAAATAAATTGTAGACCTCCACAAGTCTGGGTCATCCTTGGAAGCAATTTCCAAATGCCTGAAGGTACCACATTCATCTGTACAAACAATAGTACGCAAGTATAAACACCATGAGACCACGCAGCCGCCATACCACTCAGGAAGGAGATGCGTTCTATCTCCTAGAGATGAACGTACTTTGGTGCGAAAAGTGCAAATCAAATCAAAGTCAAGGTATTGGAGTGGGCATCACAAAGCCCTGACCTCAATCCTATAGAAAATGTGTGAACGAGCAAGGAGGCCTACAAACCTGACTCAGTTACACCAGCTCTGTCAGGAGGGATTGGCCAAATTCACCCAACTTATTGTGGGATGCTTGTGGAAGGCTACCCGAAACGTTTGACCCAAGTTAAACAATTTAAAGGCAATACCACCAAATTCTAAGTGTATGTAAACTTCTGACCCACTGGGAATGTGATTAAAGAAATAAAAGCTGAAATCAATCATTCTCTCTGATATTGATCTGACATTTCACATTCTTAAGATAAAGTGTTGATCCTAACTGACCTAAGACGGGGAGTTTTTACTAGGATTAAATGTCAGGAATTGTGAAAAACTGAGTTTAAATTGTATTTGGCTAAGCTGTATGTAATCATCCGACTTCAACTGTATATACAGGTTTGAACACACCTACTCATTCCAGGGGTTTTCTTTATTTTTACTGTTTTCTACATTGTAGAATAATAGTGTAGACATAACTATGAAATAACACGTATGAAATAATGTGGTAACCAAAAAAGTGTTAAACAAATCAAATATTTTTTTGATTCTTTAAAGTAGCCACCCTTTGTTTCCACACTCTTGACATTTTCTCAACCAGCTTCATGAGGTAGTCACCTGGAATGCATTTCAATTAACAGGTGTGCCTTAAGTTAATTTTTGAAATTTCTTTCAATTTGAACCAACCATGCATTTGAACCAACCATTTGGGTTTGTGACAAGGTAGGGGTGGTATACAGAAGATAGCCCTATTTGGTAAAAGACCAAGGCCATATTATGGCAAGAACAGCTCAAATAAGCAAAGAGAAACGACAGGTCATCATTACTTTAAGACATGTCAGTCAATCTGGAAAAAAAGTGCAGTCGCAAAAACCATCAAGCACTATGATGAAACTGTCTCTCATGAGTACCGCCACAGGAAAGGAAGACCCAGAGTTACCTCTGCTGCAGAGGTTAAGGTCATTAGTCACCAGCCTCAGAAATTGCAGCCCAAATAAATGCTTCAGAGTTCAAGTAACAGACACATCTCAACATCAACTGTTCAGAGGAGACTGCGTGAATCAGGCCTTCATGGTCGAATTGCACATGGAAAACACTACTAAAGGACAACAATAAGAAGAAGAGACTTGTTTGGGCCAAGACACACGAGCAATGGACATTAGACCAGTGAAAATCTTTCCTTTAGTCTGATGAGACCAAATTTGAGATTTTTGGTTCCAACCGCTGTATCTTTGTGAGACGCAGAGTAGGTGAACGGATTATCTCTCCATGTGTGGTTCCAACCGTGAAGCATGGAGGAAGAGGTGTGATTGTGTGGGCGTGCTTTGCTGGTGACACGGTCTGTGATTTATTTAGAAATCAAGGCCCACTTAACCAGCATGGCTACCACAGCATTCTGCAGCGATACGCCATTCCATCTGTTTTGCGCTTAGTGGGACGATCATTTGTTTTAAACAGGACAATGACCCAAAACACAACTCCAGGCTGTGTAAGGGCTATTTGACCAAGAAGGAGAGGAATGGAGTGCTGCATCAGATAACTTGGCCTCCACAATCACCCAACCTCAACCCAATTGAGATGGTTTGGGATGAGTTAGACCGCAGAGTGAAGGAAAAGCAGCCAAGTGCTCAGCATATGTGGGCTTTACTTGAAAAAGCATTCCAGGTGAAGCTGGTTGAGAGAATGCCAAGAGTGTGCAAAGCTGTCATCAATGCAAATGGTGGCTACTTTGAAGAATCTCAAATATATTTAGATTTGTTTAACACCCTTTTGGTTACATTCCATATGTGTTATTTCATAGTTTTGATGTCTTCACTTTTATTCTACAATGTAAAAAAATAAGAAAAACCCTTGAATGAGTAGGTGTGTCCAAACAACGTTTGACTGGTACTGTATATTTATATCTCCTGCGATTGCATAGAATGCTTCCAGTCCTTTATACTGTACATGTTTTATGTTATGTGTCTTGTGTAGCAATCCGTCACCACACATGAAGTTCCCTCTCAGGAAATACAAATTGATTTTAATTGACTGTACTTTTGTTTTTGTGTGTGTGTGTGTGTGTGTTTCTGCTTGTTTCTCCTCTGGTAGACAACGACCAGCCAGGCCATCTTCCGCCTGCAATCCAGAGTGTGCCAGCTCTTTAGAGACACCCTGACCAACAAGGGCTTTGTGGAGATCCAGACCCCCAAAATCATATCAGGTACCAGCACTGAGCTCATAAAGCAGTGCAGGCTCAACTCTTGACTATCTGGTCATTTGTGCTCTTTGATGAGCTGACTCTCAATTGCACTTCACAAGCGTGAGCACGTAGACAATGTGTGACCATGTGTCACGTTTTGTAGCCATAGAAATGTGTAACACAACAGTGTTGTTTACTACAGTACTTGCTACCACAACCCCAAATGTGCTAGTTTTTTTTATTTTTTAACTGAGCTGTGGTGAAACAAGTGTTGCTTTCACTTCCTCATCTTCGGTAGGAGCCAATGGCATTCAACACAGCCTGGCATTGACGCATTTAAAATTGCCGCCTTTTCGGTGAGAGCAGCTGCGGATCAACAATGTGCGCTAATCTAAAAACCGCATTCACCTCTGCCAACACCCATCACACGTACCCTGTACAAAATGTTCTATGTGACCACCCTTCTGTTAATGAAAACACATCAGACAATCTACTATATGACAGGAACGTCTAACAAGTGCGTAAATAAGCGAATGGCGCTGTTAGGAAATGGTGTCATCACATAGACGACTTGAAAAAAGGCCCTTCACTACAGACAGATGATTTTTGTGCCATGTGTTGCTTCTCTCCTGGGACAGTTGACTAAAAGGTGTCTTTCTCCTCTCTAGCTGCCAGTGAGGGCGGGGCGAACGTCTTCACTGTGTCCTACTTCAAAACCAGCGCCTACCTGGCCCAGTCTCCCCAGCTCTACAAGCAGATGTGTATCTGTGCTGACTTTGACAAGGTGTTCTGTGTGGGACCAGGTAAGGCAGCACCTTGTGAAGAACCAATGGTCTAGCGGGAATGCTACAAGTCAGGCACGTGTACGCTACTCACCACCGGAGACCGGGGTTCAATCCCTGTGTCCACCCTTACTTATGTGTTCCCTCTGGTCTGTCTCACCCTTTGTTTTCCAACTGTCTGGATAAAGTTTAAAAAAATAATAATAATATTAATCTATATATAATACCACATCTCTTAGCCGTTCACCTATCTCCCCTGTATCCAATAATGGGAATTAATTTGGACTATTGGGTTGAATACATCAGTCACTCTAGTTATGTAGTCAACAAACAAACAGTGGCTTACACAATATTAAACCTGGGCAGATAACTGCAAACACAACGCATTTCTACACATAGACGGTGTTGTGATAGGGCTCACGTTGAGCAATAGGAAACATAATGTATCTGACTGACTTGTGCTTGGTCACACAATGTCTCTTTGTGAGGTAGGTCAACACGGCTAGCACCTGGCCGGATCCACATGTAACCAGAGGAGTATCGACCCCCCCCCCTGCAGTCTCACATGTCTATTCTGTGTCCCAAATGGTGCCCTATTCCCTGGTCAAATGTAGTGCACTATAAAGGGAATAGGGTGCCTCTAGTTTATCTCTGGGTTGATGGATCTAATCTTCACACTGAAATACGATGTCGCTGATACTAACTGAAGATGTTCTCCGTTCCAGTGTTCAGAGCAGAAGACTCCAACACCCACCGTCATCTGACAGAGTTTGTGGGCCTGGATATTGAGTTGGCGTTCAACTACCACTACCACGAAGTGATCGAGTCCATCACTGACACCATGGTTCAGATCTTTAAAGGACTCCGAGACAAGTAAGCTGGGATTCACTTTGAACCCATGTTTGCGAATAAAGTTAGTTATTCTGGTTTAAACTTTCGAGGGCCTATTTCAGGGCTGTAACTGAGCAAGTGGATGAGCCCCATATTGAGTAAATGTGTGCCTCCACCGCCATCTCCTGGTATGAAAGGGCATTGCATCTGTGATGAGGGAGCAGATGGTATTTGGGTAATATCTCATGGACATACTACTTAAACATAAATGGTGCCGTAGATCTGTCATGATACAACGGGATGCGTGAGATAACGAGCAGCTTTCATTCTGGCGCTTTAGGCAAATCTCGATTTCGCAGGTGTTAGCATCTTTTGAATTTCGGAAGGGGAGGGGACATTTGGCTCATAGACTTGCCAGTAATTTACAAAGAGAGAGGGTGGAGTGCTTCGTTCCAGTTCCAATCCTCATTCGATCTCGTCTCTTAACACGTATGGACCCAGAACTTAATCCAGTATCCGACCAATTATGCAAGACTTTAGTTCTTGGTTAACCAAGATTAGTATTTGAGTGACACAGTTGTGTGTGCCTGTGTGTTTTAAGGGAAGGATTTCCTTTTAACAATCGAGGCACTTATCAACTTCTACTGTCCTCCAAGAGTTGCTGAATGACCTTTTTTGTATGTGGTGTGTGTGTGTGTTGGCCAGGTTCCAGACAGAGATCCAGACGGTGGGGAAGCAGTACCCCAGCGAGCCATTCAAGTTCCTGGAGCCCACTCTTAGGCTGGAGTACTCGGAAGGCGTGGCCATGCTCCGGGAAGCCGGGGTGGAGATGGGAGACGAGGAGGACCTCAGGTCAGTAGCAGGTCCAACATAAGACATTAAAATGGGTCGGCAAGTAGCACAGCGGCTAAGAGCATTGGGCCAGTAACTGAATGGTTGCTGGTTTGAATCCCAGAGCCGACCAGGTGAAAAATCTGACAATGTGCCTGCCCTTAAACAAGGCACTTAACCGTAATTGCTCCTGTAAGTCGCTCTGGATAAGAGCATCTGCTTCATGACTAAAATGTAAAGAGCAAATAAAGACTGTTTTTCTACTGAAAATAACAATTTTTTCAAACCATTTTTTTTCATAGCACTCCCAATGAGAAGTTGCTTGGTCGTCTGGTGAAAGAAAAAGTATGTTACATTCAGTTTCTTTGGGATGTCAACAGATTTTATGTTACTCTAGATGGTACGTGCTGAGCATTTTAGGCTTCCAAAGCAGACTAACGCACCTCTTTATCGCCTTTCTGTTAGTATGACACTGACTTCTACGTGCTGGACAAGTACCCCCTGGCAGTGAGGCCCTTCTACACCATGCCTGACCCCAACGACAAAGTATGCAAGTCACTAAACACAGACATACACACACCACACTTCAACAGGTTGATCATGACACCATTGTGACAGGACATTGGCAGTGTTATACCAGAGGTGTAACTGACTTGACTGATGTTTCTTCCCAGAAATACTCCAACTCCTACGACATGTTCATGAGAGGAGAGGAGATCCTCTCTGGAGCCCAGAGGATCCACGATGCCCAGCTGCTCACTGAGAGGGCCATGCACCACAACATTGGTAATGAAACAACTCTTCCTTGTTATTCAGGGCAGCCATATTGGTCAATCAGTAACTCAAGCTTCTTTTCTTCTCTTAAGCGATTGCTAGAGAATCTGCATATTATTACTATGTTACGAATACACTGGTGCTAATATGTAAAGTGGTGATGCTAGTATCAAATATTACAATGATTTGTGTTGCTGCAGACCTGGAGAAGATCAAGTCCTATATTGACTCCTTCCGATACGGAGCTCCCCCACATGGAGGTGGTGGCATTGGTAAGAAATAAAATACTGACTCTAAACCTAGGCCCATACCCTCTCCATAAGAAATCCATTGTACATATATTCTAAATATACTCATTGTAAGTATACTCTGCATGAAAGCTGTTGTCAAGGTACTCAAAATATACCCATTGTAAGTATACTCAGCATGAAAGATATGGTCATGGTACTCTAAATCTATTCATTGTAAGTGCACTGTAATGCTGATATGTGAGTTGTTTCCCTCAGGACTTGAGAGAGTCTGCATGCTCTACCTGGGTCTTCATAATGTCCGCCAGACCTCCATGTTCCCCCGTGATCCCAAACGCCTGACCCCCTGAGCGGCCATCGATCACAGATGCAGGACATGGGGAACTACAATTTAATCTCCATCACACCAGACAGAGGAGACATGAGTGGCGCAACACTGAAGTGCCACTGTGATTAACAAGAGAATAATAGATAACCAAGCCAGGCTACTACGGTTACCAGTATTCAGAAATAGAACCATAATATAAGGGATAAATAATTTGAAGACATTATAGAAGTGGAATATGATTTAGAGATGTAATAACTTCGGCTTAGCTCGAGTGCCTGTCTGTTTCTGCCGTCTTGCCATGTTTGGCTTGACAATGATAATTGAGTAGGCAAACGTACAAACAGTTTCCAGGCTTCCCTAGGCTCACCAATGGGGATAATAAACCTGTGTTTTATGTCTAATACTTTATCAACTTTGATACCAGTCTTTGTCAGAGTACAGAGGTATGACTAATAAATAGTCTGGTGACATAATTTTTAATTATTGCAGCTGTTTTTAAAGTAATTGGAGGAAAACATAATTAAAAGTTCTTCCAAAAGCTGGTTTCACTTTCCATCTTTGCTCTCTTATTTCAAAAAGACAATCCTTAGTTTCGGGGTGCATACAATCTGTATTGGGTTACTGGAGCCCCTCGGATATATGATATCTCGATTGCTCAAGGAGGAGCCACTAACCAAGTCATTGAAAACAATGGGGGGGAAACAACCCCTATCATATTCTACACGTTCTTTGCTATGTGCTAAGGAGCTTGCCTTGTTCATCACTATAAGCCCTGTCACTTGAGAAACATTCACGTAGATGTCTTTTGATTACCTTTCAGGAGGAATGCTGTCATGTTTGTTACATTTTGAAATTGGTGGACATGAAGTGCTTTTTGTAAGGAAAAGAACCATAGTGAACTGGCACCTGAAAGGAATAGTGTATGAAATCAACTCTTAATTGGAAAAGTTCACACACTAATAATCTGTATAAGAGAAGATGCCTTTTTCATGACTTCCCATCTCTATGCCATCCAGATTCAATTGGGTTGAAAAAGTCCCCATGCAATAATTGCTTTCTCACAGAAAAACTGCATGACAAACAGAACCTTCTGAGATATTGTCTTTAATTATTGGTTCTGATAATCAGAAATGTATATCAAGAAAAGTAAACTTTTCTATAGTTATCACATATACAATTGAGGAAAATGGAAGCGATGTTATAATAAACTGGGTGGTTCGAGTGCTGATTGGCTAACAGACATATGCTATGGGTGTGCCAAAACACATTTTTACTGCTCTAATTACATCGGTAACAAGTTTATAATAGAAGTAAGGCCCCTTGGTGGTTTATGATATGGCCAACATACCACGGCTAAGGGCTCTGTCCAGGCACTCTGCGTTGGGTCACGCTAAGAACTGCCCTTAGCCGTGGTATATTGGCCATATACCACACCCCCTCTGGCCTTGTTGCTAACTGTAACACGAACCAATGGATGCATACAGAGACAGTTTGAGCCATTTTAACAATGAATTAATTATGTTTACATTTTTACGGTTTAAGGAAAAAGGCAACATGAGGACAAGAAATGTATTTAAAAAAAATATGTAGGTCAAATCAAATGTGATTCAGACAATCATGTATGCATATTGCGTTCATAACTTACCAAATCATCACATAACCAACATCCATTCTGGGAATAAGTAAATATACCACGATCTTAATTGAAAGTTTGCAGCACTCTCATTGGGTTATGTTAATGGAATTACAAGAAGAAAAAATAATTTACAGTCCTGTATGAGCAGCAACAGTTTGAGGTGAAAAAATACAATACAAGTAGGATCCAACCACACTAGGTCGTATGTCATCCTCCTGCCTTTAATCTGTGGAAGCCCCAACTAGTTGCAGGAGGAAAATGAAGATCTGGACAATGTCAACATAAAGTGAAAGTGCTCCAAAAACATACTCCTCTGGGCTGATGGAAAGCTTGCGGTTTCCGATGAGAAGCTGGGTGTTGTATGCCAAAAACTACAAAATAAAAATGGTTAATTTCATTCATACAGGTTGGTTCAAGAGAAATTAATAAAGTCACCATTCTATTCCCTTTGATATACTGAGCCTTTTCAAGAAAGAAAAAGAAAACTCACCAGGGTGTAAATGACAGCTCCAATTGCAGCATAGAGCATATGAAGCCATGGGACCTGTGAGTGGAAGAAAACACAGGACATTTTGTATGTATAGGCCTTAATTTCTCAGATTTGTGCAAATAGAGACAAAGTGCATTAAAATGTGAAAAAAATGCATTAAAGCAGTTCAACTTTTGACCAAAACTGAGGCACTTACATATTTAAAGGATAGTACGATGGCTGTAATGATCCCAGTAACCAAGACTACGATGGCAAGAATACTGAAAAGTCCCCCACAAGATGTAAAATCCACCTGTCATAAGCATAGACATACAATTGAAGTCGGAAGTTTACATACACCTTAGCCAAATACATTTAAACTCAGTTTCACAATTCCTGACATTCAATCCACCACTTCATTTTAAGAATGGGAAATGTCAGAATAATAGTAGAGTGATTTATTTCAGCTTTTATTTCTTTCATCACATTCCCAGTGGGTCAGAAATTGACATGCACTCAATTAGTATTTGGTAGCATTGCCTTTGTTTAACTTGGGTCAAATGTTTCGGGTAGCCTTCCACAAGCTTCTCACAATAAGTTGGGTGAATTTTGGTCCATTCCTCCTGACAGAGCTGGTGTAACTGAATCAGGTTTGTAGGCCTCCTTGCTCACACACACTTTTTCATTTCTGCCCACACGTTTTCTATAGGATTGAGGTCAGGGTTTTGTGATGGCCACTCCAATACCTTGACTTTGTTGTCCTTAAGCCATTTTGCCACAACTTTGGAAGTATGCTTGGGTCATTGTACATTTGGAAGACCCATTTGCAAGCAAGCTTTAACTTCCTGATGTCTTGAGATGTTGCTTCAATATATCCACATGATTTTCCTCATGATGCCATCTATTTTGTGAAGTGCACCAGTCCCTCTTGCAGCAAAGCACCCCCTCGACATGATGCTGCTACCCCCCGTGCTTCACGGTTGAGATGGTGTTCTTTGGCTTGCAAGCCTCCCCCTTTTTCCTCCAAACATAACAATGGTCATTATGGAAAACATTCTATTTTTGTTTCATCAGACCAGAGGATATTTCTCCAAAAAGTACAATATTTGATCCCCATGTGCAGTTGCAAACCGTAGTCTGGATTTTTAATGGCGGTTTTGGAGCAGTGGCTTCTTCCTTTCGGAGCAGCCTTTCAAATGATGTCTATATAGGACTCATTTTACTGTGGATATCGATTCTTTTGCACCCGTTTCCTCCAGCATTTTCACAAGGTCTTTTGCTGTTGTTCTGGGATTGATTTGCACTTTTTGCACCAAAGTACGTTCATCTCTAGGAGACAGAACGCGTCTCCTTCCTGAGCGGTATGACGGCTGTGTTGTCCCATGGTGTTTATACTTGCATACTATTGTATATACAGATAAACGTGGTACCTTCAGGCATTTGCAAATTGCTCCCAAGGATGAAACAGACTTGTGGAGGTCTACAATTCTTTTTTCTGAGGTCTTGGCTGATTTCTTTTGAATTTCCCATGATGTCAAGCAAAGAGGCACTGAGTTGGAAGGTAGGCCTTGAAATATATCCACATGTACACCTCCAATTGACTCAAATTATGTCAATTAGCCTATCAGAAGCTTCTAAAGCCATGACATCATTTTCTGGAATCCAAGCTGCTTAAAGGCACAGTCAACTTCGTGTTTGTAAACTTCTGACCCACTGGAATTGTGATACAGTGACTTATAAGTTAATTAATCTGTCTGTAAACAATCGTGGGAAAAATTACTTGTGTCATGCACAAAGAAGATGTCCTAACCGACTTGCCAAAACTAGTTTGTGGAGTGGTTGAAAAACAATTTTTAATGACTCCAACTTAAGTGTATGTAAACTTCTGACTTCAACTGTACATGTTCTTCACAACATTGGTCAAACGACAATCATTAAGGTACACAAATGACTCAATAGTTGGAATGTTTCATAGGATGTCACATGAATGGGCATTTAAAAAAAATTGTATTTAATCTTTATTTAACTAGGCAAGTCAGTTAAGAACAAATTCTTATTTACAATGATGGCCTACCAGGGAACAGTGGGTTAACTGACAGATTTTTACCTTGTCATCTTGGGGATTTTTACCTTGTCAGCTTGGGGCCAGTAACCTTTCGCTCTAACCAACGCTCTAACCTCTAACCACTAGGCTACCTGCCGCCCAAATAACTTCATATGAAAGGTCTACAAAAATGAACAACCATGGAATGTGCACAATAAACCCAGGGAATCAATGTATGCTATTTATTTAGACAATCGATTACATAAGGAGGAATTGCACAAGATCTTACCCAAAATGTCATGAATATTTAAAAGACAGTCGCCCATTGTAATCCTAGACAAAAGAGTCATTTGATACTGACAACAAAGACACTCTCACAAGCTACAGGCTGTAGGTTCTAAAGAGGCAGTTTTTTATACACGTACCTTAGTTTGAAAGCAGAAGATGGTGACAATTATGCACACTATTGCTGTTATTCCTATGGTCAGTAACACTGCTTTTGTGTCATAGTAACTGCAAGAAATGCAAAGTAGATTGAGTCACAAAACAAACATTACTACTTCACCTTACATTAGTATTTGTAGTAGAATTATGTAAAAGAAAAGAAAAAAATATATGAAAATTCTATAGCAAACCTTGATATTGTTCCTGTCATGTAGGACATGGCCAGTGTCTAGAATATGACATATAAAACAATACAATCATAACATATCTATATTGTAGATGTAAAGTCAGCAAAAAAAGAAACGTCCTTTCACTGTCAACTGCATTTATTTTCAGCAAACTGAACATGTGCAAATATCTGTATGAACAAAAGATTCAACAGCTGAGACAAACGGAACAAGTTCCAAGACATGTGACTAACAGAAATGGAATAATGTATCAAAATCAAAAGTAACAGTCAGTATCTGGTGTGGCCACCAGCTGCATTAAGTACTGCAGTGCATCTCCTCCTCATGGACTGCACCAGATTTGCCAGTTCTTGCTGTGAGATGTTACCCCACTCTTCCACCAAGGCACCTGCAAGTTCCCGGCCATTCTGGGGGGAATGGCCCTAGCTCTCACCCTCCGATCCAACAGGTCCCAGAAGTGCTCAATGGGATTGAGATCTGGGCTCTTCGCTGGCCATGGCAGAACGCTGACATTCCTGTCTTGAAGGAAATCAGCCATATTGCTCGTTCTGTGCGTGGTGGCATTGTCATGCTGGAGGGCCATGTCAGGATGAGCCTGCAGGAAGGGTACCACATGAGGGAGGAGGATGTCTTCCTTGTAACACACAGCGTTGAGATTGCCTGCAATGACAACAAGCTCAGTCCGATGATGCTGTGACACATGACGGACCCTCCATGACGGACCCTCCACCTCCAAATCGATCCCGCTCCAGAGAACAGTTCTCGGTGTAACGCTCATTCCTTCGATGATAAACACGAATCCAACCATCAACCCTGGTGAGACAAAACCATGACTCGTCAGTGAAGTGCACTTTTTGCCAGTCCTGTCTGGTCCAGCAACGGTGGGTTTGTGCCCATAGGCGACGTTGTTGCCTGTGATGTCTGGTGAGGACCTGCCTTAAAACGGGCCTATAAGCCCTCAGTCCAGCCTCTCTCAGACTTTTGCGGACAGTCTGAGCACAGATGGAGGGATTGTGCGTTCCCGGTGTAACTCTGGCAGTTTTTGTTGCCATGCTGTACCTGTCCTGCAGGTGTGATGTTCGGATGTTCCGATCCTGTGTAGGTGTTGCTGTGGTCTGCCACTGCGAGGACGATCAGCTGTCCGTCCTGTCTCCCTGTAGTGCTGTCTTACGTCTCACAGTACGGACATTGCAATTTATTGCCCTGGCCACATCTGCAGTCCTCATGCCTAAGGCATGTTCACGCAGATGAGCATTGACCCTGGGCATCTTTCTTTTGGTGTTTTTCAGAGTCAGTAGAAAGGTCTCTTTAGTATCCTAGGTTTTCATAACTGTGACCTTAATTGCCTACCGTCTCTAAGCTGTTAGTGTCTTAACGACCGTTCCACAGGTGCAAGTTCATTGGTTGTTTATGGTTCATTGAACAAGCATGGGAAACCGTGTTTAAACCCTTTACAATGAAGATCTGTGAAGTTATTTGGATTTCTAAGAATTGTCTGTGAAAGACGGGGGTCCTGAAAAAGGGGCGTTTCTTTTTTTGTTGCTGAGTTTAGTTCCGTTATGTGTTAAGGCATGATATAGAGATGATTTTTTTGCAAGCGTTACTTACAAAAATGGCCAGCAGCACAAAGTTCCAAGGAAAGCGTCTCCTAAACAAAGATGATTAAGATCAAAAGATAAATGTTATTATCTGTTGTTTAACAGTGTACTGTTGTTTGCAGAGTATAAAGAGGGCATGGATAATCTTACCTTGGCCCTTCGCAGCAGACAAGAATGCAATAAGTGACTAAATAAACAGCGCTGGAAAACAAAGATGCCATTAGTATGATAGGTCAAAAATATTGCTCGTGTTTTATTATAATATCTAATTCAGAAATAATGAATGAGTAATACATGTAGTAAGGAACCTTAATGGAATATGAAGTACTTACAATGATGTCCAATACACGGCTGGGTTCCTAATGACAAACGCACGTACTTCCTCACTGTAATATAGATAAAATGCTAAAAACGCTAGCATTGCACAAACAGAAAACTAAAACAGAAAAGAGCTCACATTGATATTGCATGGTATGACAGAGATAATACAATGTCACACTGTTGACACTTACACAAATGTAAACACAGCCACAATTGATACAGTGACGATGAGCTGAGCAGCCAATATTAGGTACACCTGTCCCAACACAAAAAAAGGGTGAATTCTGTCATGATCACAGCCAGTAGAAGTGGACTGAGTGATTAGGAAGTCGGTGTGTAAAAGGTATAAGATCCCATACTTTTCGGATGAACGCATGTCGAATAGAAATGCTTTCCCATGCTGTAGAATATGGAAATTCATCGTCTTCCACTGCATTAAAGAAAGACACAAAGTCAATAATGACCAAGTAAAACTATTTTGACAAACTTCGGATATTAACAGTATATCTTTTTTAACATGTAATATATTATACTGTACAGTAAAATAGCTTCAGAACCTGGGTTGGAGGTGGGCATTCCTAGAGGAATGGAATAAGGCATCCCAGAAGGAGGGTAGCCCAGAGGGTACCCTGCTTGCCCTGGGTATTGAGCTGAGGACTGAGCAGGGTATGGTCCATATGCTGGTGGGGGCTGTGGGTAGTTCCCATGCCGGGGTCTGGGGCCATGTAGTGCATCTTCATAGGCTGGAGGGAAATCCGACTTTGACATTATGACATGCGATATGGGCACCTTATAAGACAGAGGGGGTAAGAGGGAAACATTATGCCGCGTTCAAACAAACTGCGAACTACCTCCGAATTCAGTGCGTTCAAAACAACTGCGAACTAGCTCCGAATTTAGTGCGTTCAAAACAACAGCGAACTACCTCAGAATTCAGTGCGTTCAAGACAACTGGGGTGGGGAAGAGCTCAGACTGGGAAAAATCGTTTTGAACGGTGATCCAACTCAGAAAGATTTGACCTTGTCCCCCCCCCCCAGAGTTCTCAGTTGTCTTGAAAGCAACAATAGGCCATGCCAATGACATCACATATTTTCGTCCCACAACGCTATATATCCATTTTCAGAAATGTTAATGTTTAATGGTAAATTATCTTTCGTTGTTTAAATAAATCATGAAAGAGATGTGTGTTTTCTCATTATCTAATCATGTGTGCTGTATTTGTTAAGAATCTATCACCTGATGGGTTCATTTCTCAGAGACCAATAATCATGTTTTTTTGCTAAATGCTATATGTCCGTCTCACTCAGAGAAATAGGTAGTAGCCTCCTGCTAGATTTTGCACAGTCCAATGTAACAAATAACAAAAAACAATGTATAAAGAACTGTACAGATGATACATTTGTGACATCAATATTAAAAAATTGAAAAAATGTTTTCAATATTGTATATAGGAATATCTGTATGCAAAACATTTACATTTTAGTCATTTAGCAGATGCTCTCCCAGGGCGAATTACAGTAAGTGCATTCATCTTAAGATAGCTAGGTAAGACAACCACACATCACAGTCAAATGTACAGGATAAGAACATTTAATTCCAGCTAAACTATGGATAGGCCTCTATTGTGCAAAGAAACACAGGCTCATACACATCTCAAATCTATGAATGAAAAATCTGAGAACAGTAATATTTTACATACACATGAAGGTACCCATAAGCAATCATTTCTGAAGAAAAAACCGCAAATGTACATTTATTTGGGGGAGGGGGGGGGGGGTATTGCGTTTTGGAAATACACTATGACTAGCAGGGTATTTAAGGCTTAACATATACAGTCTCAGTAACTTCAGATAGGGACTCCTGCATGATTCAGATGACATGTTTGATGTTAATGATGACATCACATTTACCACAAATACCCCGCAGACCACACTGTCTAGCATGACAAGCCTTCTAGCATGAACTGTATAGAGGCGTATAACACCATAATAATCGTACAAAATGTGAGTACAAAATAGCCATCCAGATTGTTATAACAAAGTCTGAATTAAATTTAATAACGTAGTTTCGACTAAAACTTAGCAAAAACATAAAGACGCATGTATACTCACCAAGTGGATTCTGATGAGATATCGATCTGCGATGTTAAACACCTAACGGTTAAATGGTTTGATCATTTAGCTTGGTCAAGTCTGGGACACTGTTCCTGTGTCGCCTACATTTCACGGAGTTGTAATGAGATCCTTACCCAACATGCCCCCCCGGCTGATGCATACATTTGTAAGAAAAAAATTGTGGTTATTTTTGTTTTGTTCCAAATGAACAATTGTTTACATTTTAAGGCGTGTCATTAAAACCATTATTTATTCACCTTTATTAAGACAATATTTTGAGACCATTTGCTGGAGAAATTATTTTAAGACCGATCCGAATAACGCAGGATACATTCCAATAGGCACGACCAAATAGCAACATTTCCGCTGAAGTTGTAACACTGTAACAATGTGTCAACGATGTTTCATAGTTCGATATTAGTTCACCTGTCATACTTAGTAGGCGTCACTAGGCATCGCTGTTTGGAAACAAAGTGCGACACAGGCCCAATTCCTACTCTCATGTTGGCATATTTGAAAGGAAAACAACGTACACATTATGGCCTAAGTTCCACTGTGTTCTATTAACTGGTAGTCTTGTAAACATCACAATATGTATTGCATCCACATCGGTTCAGATACTTACTGCAGAAGTGGACATAACAATTAGGCGATAGTGACCGAAAAGTGACTGGGCCCATAATCACCCAACACCACTAGTCTCAAAAACCAGACCCGAAGCATTTGAAAATTGTGGGAACGCGGATGTCTAGACTCGAGACCTTTGGATTTAGTTGTCACTTTCTTTACTTGTTTGTAGGCTCTTGACTTGTCGGGTGTAAACTGTATGTGTTATCAATATTCAATTAATATTACTGACTAGAAACTACATTCAGACTTGGCTATATGGTTCGCAATGACATGGACAACACATGAAAACGCCTTTTAGGACACGCCTGACGCCCAACCCGATATTTCAGAATGTATAGGTTAGGGTTATGTTTAAGGGTTTGGTTTTAGTTTTCGCTACTCGGTTTAAGCGCCAGCTGTGTCCTAATGGTGCTTTCAAGGCAACTGGGAAAAACGGGGTCAAATCATGACGTCAGTGATTTTCAGTTCGGAGCTCTAGTAAGAGGACTTGAATTCAGAGTTTGATGACCGTTCAAAAGATTTTCCCAGTCGGAGCACGTTTTTTTCCGAGTTCTCAGTTGTCTTGAACGCACTGAATTTGGAAGTCAGAGATTTCTCAGTTCCGAGCTCCCAGTTGTTTTGAACGCGGCAATAGTATCTCCCGCAACACCCTGGAGGAGGAGGAGGAGGAGAAACATAGGCTACACGTGTGTCGTGAACAACATTAGCGTGAGAAACAATGGTGGAATCGGCGGTTCGCCTTCAAAATAAAAGTCCCAAATTAAAACCACCTCAAACGGATACAAATAGTGAAAACATCCCACAATTTGACTAGATAGTGCTGAACACGTTTTGAATGGTGTTACATACATTAAACAAAATATATTTATTAGTTAATTTGACCCCCCCAAAAAAATTCAAACTGTATTTAAATATTGTATCCCTAATCGAATTTTCTTACATTTTTCTTAAAATGTTTGTTTGACATTCACTTGCATTGTTAGAAGCTAGTGACATAAGCATTTCGCTGCACCGCTATAATACCTGCTAAACTGTGTACGTGACCAATAAACTTTTATTCAATTTTGATTTGTGGATATATTTTAATTCAGAATTGCATTGGGGGCATACTTATATGCACTGTACAGCCTATCCTATGAATTATGCACAGTGCTTGACTTGGACAGAAATACACTGAGTTTACAAAACACCTGCTCTTTCCATGACATAGATAGACTGACCAGGTGAATCCAGATAACAGCTATGATCCTTTGTTGATGTCACTTGTCAAATCCACTTCAAATCAGTGTAGATGAAGGAGCGGAGACGGGTTAAAGGAGGATTTTTAAGCCTTGAGACATTGAGCCATGGATTGTGTGCCATTCAGAGAGTGAATGGGCAAGACAAAAGATTTAAGTGCCCTTGAACTGAGTATGGTAATAGGTAGCAGTAGAACATTTGAAGTGCTGGTACTCAGCTCACCATCAAGCATTGATTGTGCAACTGTGAAATTAGGTATCAGCCTACTCAGTGACACCCACAGAACACAACTATGTAGAGTTTATACAATTATTAGCGTCTACATAGCTACATAGTTGTGTTCTGTGGGTGTCACTGATACCCCCATTTCATAGGTGCATAATCCATATGTTAGGCTGTACAGTGCAATATGAATGTCCAAAACACACAATAGACTGACTGTTGCATGTTTTCAACAGTTTTAGTTTCAATGGGATACTTTTATTTTGAAGGAGAGTCGAAGATTCCACTAGTGTTGCTCACGCTAATGTTGGTCACAACACACTGGTGAAAACACTTCCGCGAAATGTGACGAAAATTGGGTCATACGTTGCACCGCCCACGCAATATGGCGCCTCCTGACTGGTCGGTAACCCTCATTGCAACTGCATCATTTTGCAGCGTGTTATGTTTATGTCTTCGTTTTAGGCGCACAGGACGTACCATTTGGAAAAGCTTTTTTGGTCAAATAATGGCACGCACTGAGAAACCCCTGTTTCGGATAGCGTAAGTTGGTTGAAGCTTCAGTATTTTCCGAATCAAAATGTATTTTTCCCCATTCTCACTTCTTACAAAATGAAGCGATGCTTCTGTTAGCTAGCGAACTACTTACATCTGTCATTATTTTGCCTGCAAATAATGTAACTATGAAAATAACTGAAATAACACAGGCTGTTACATTTTAGGTATACATTGTACACAAGAACCAAACTTGGTTACATGTACTACAAGAGGCAGATGAGGAAGGCACGCGAGCAGTTCCCCACTGGACATTCCAGAGCACAGCCCATGGAATTAAATGGTAACGTTAGCTGTGGTTCCAACAGGCTACTCATGTTTAGTCAGTTAATAATGTGAGCTAGCATAAAGATCAGTGCATCACTTACACGTCTCCTGTCACTCATCTATCTACAGGTATTAAAATCATGCCCATTTCAGTGCTGTCTGATAACTACAGCTACCTTGTCATTGACATGGCCTCGAGCGTTGCAGTGGTGGTAGACCCTGCAGACCCACAGACAGTTCAGGTGGGTGACGGGTCATGGTTATGCCTTCTTTGTAGATCTACTTTCTGACCATTTTAATACTCTCTCTTGAAATAGTTGGGGCACTATGAAGACTATGTCGTGTAAACGTAACAAAGCATCTGGTGAGCTTGGCATTTCATCGGCCTATGCTACAGTGGACATTCAGTATATAAGTCAGCGTTCACAAGATCATTTGGGACACAGTGATTGCAACACAGAACAATACACTATTAAATGTAAATATGGAGGAGCCTCTGAAAGGGCTGACTGTCATAATGCCTCATCTCATCTGTGGCACTTCCTCTTGGCCCCAATAAGACCCTCTTTGATTGGATGTAGCTGACTCTGGTGCCAGTCTGGCCTCTGTCCCATACACATACAATGATTGCTCAGTCTGGAGTAGGCCACACTGTGGTTTATGGTGTCCTCGATATATCCACAGGATGTTTCATATAAAAGTGCATGTCTCATGTAACATTTTCACCCCAATGACTTCAAACGTGTTATATTATCTCTAGTTAATATATATATAATACAAACAGCACTTTTCAGTTCCAGTCTGTGTTTCGCCTCCATCTAGTGTAGCCTATATCTAGTGCTTTAAAGTGGTGGGTTTTTAGCCACGGTCGTGATAGGAATGTTTATACGATAATTGATGCCCCTGTCTGTAATCGTTTTAGGCAGTCCTCGAGGAAGAAGGGGTGATGTTAGAAGCGATCCTCTGCACACACAAACACTGGTGAGAACCGAGAGCGTCATTACTTTGAATGCCAAAATTACTTGTAGATGGAGGATTAGATGAACTGGGTTGTAGGTGTCGTACATATCAATGGGCCTGTTCAATATTTTGTCGTTGATGCGACATCCAAATGTTATAGGTCGCATTGCAGTGTGATATTAAGTTGACATGTTCTGTGTTGTTCATCTACACACTTTTTATAATGTGATATATAGTAGCTGCTTTAAAAATAAATAAAAAATGTAATAGACATATTTTGGTTTTTATCCCTAGGGACCACAGTGGGGGTAACAAAGGACTTAAAAAGCTGTACAGCTCATGTCGTGTTTATGGAAATGCAACTGATAACATTCCTGGCCTCACACAGTAAGTCAAGGCTACAGCTGCTTAGTAAGTCACGGTCCTATCTTTGACAGCTTTTCCGTTGTGTTTGGAATTTCAGCCCTCATCTTTCGTCATTATGTTCTCGTGAAAATTGTAGTTATGGCAAACATTATAGGGGAAATTGCATGTTATTTGCCCAATTCTGTGATTCAAAGTCATAGAGGAGATTGGTATGTATCATTGAAGATATTGATCTAGAGGGCAAACATGCATTTCACTTGCTAAACAGAATGTCACCAGTAGTTCCCATGGCACTGTCCGTTGATTTGTCTACTATGGATTTGTGGAGAATTATCTCCTCAGTCTCAGATTACATAAAATCAGAAAAGGTCAAATGATTCACTGTGACATCACAGCTTCTCACTATTATTGGCTTGTATTTAGCATGTTAATTAATAATTCATATATTCATATATCGTCAGTGCTAGACTTGGGATGGAAGAAGTACTGGAGGTGTCTTTTTCCTTTTTCAGATCTCTGGTTAGTCTCTTAACAGTTCTTACACATTTTCCACGACTTCTCCATGACTTTGAACCAAATTTTCACGCCGATTATTATGGCCTACATGAAAAAGTAAACATTATTGACACTGGAAAGCTACTGTGTCTGATCCCATGTAGACCTACCACCTCCTGCCGTTGTGCCCTTGATCAAGGCACTTATTCCCCCCATATAGAATTGCACTGTTAGTCGCAAGTGGTCAACCCTCCATCTGGAGAGCTCCTGGGTGTGCAGGCCTGTCTTTTTCAACATTACAACCAAATACTTTTGTCTTTATAAAATGATTCCCTCATTCAATAAATCAGGGATCAAATGGATAAGGTAGGCTACTGCGAAGCAAGGTATCTAACTAGACATGCTTATATAAACTCATCAAAAAAAGAAACCTCCCTTTCTCAGGACCCTGTCCTTCAAAGATAATTCGTAAAGATCCACATAACTTCACAGATCTTCATTGTAAAGGGTTTAAACACTGTTTCCCATGCTTGTTCAATGAACCATGAACAATTAATGAACATGCACCTGTGGAACGGTCGTTAAGACAATAACAGCTTACAGACTGTAGCCAATTAAAGTCACAGTTATGAAAACTTAGGACCCTAAAGAGGCCTTTCTACTGACTCTGAAAAACATCAAAAGAAAGATGCCCAGGATTCCTGCTCATCTTCGTGAACGTGCCTTAGGCATGCTGCAAAGAGGCATGAGGACTGCAGATGTGGCCAGAGCAATAAATTGAGGACTGCAGGGCAAGCCAGGGCAATAAATTGCAATGTCTGTACTGTGAGACGCCTAAGACAGAGCTACAGGGAGACGGGACGGACAGCTGATCGTCCTCGCAGTGGCAGACCACGTGTAACGACACCTACACAGGATCGGTACATCCGAACATCACACCTGCAGGACAGGTACAGCATGGCAACAACAACTGCCCGAGTTACACCAGGAACGCACAATCCCTCCTTCAGTGCTCAGACTGTCCGCAATAGACTGAGAGAGGCTGGACTGAGGGCTTATAGGCCTGTTGTAAGGCAGGTCCTCACCAGATCATAGAAGGAATGAGTGTAACACTGAGGCCTGTACTCTGGAGCGGGATCGAGGTGGAGGGTCCGTCATGGTCTGGGACAGTGTGTAACAGCATCATCGGACTGTGCTTGTTGTCATTGCAGGCAATCTCAACGCTGTGCGTTACAGGGAAGACATCCTCCTCCCTCATGTGGTACCCTTCCTGCAGACTCATCCTGACATGACCCTCCAGCATGACAATGGCACCAGCCATACTTCTCGTTCTGTGCATGATTTCCTGCAAGACAGGAATGTCGGTGTTCTGCCATGGCCAGTGAAGAGCCCAGATCTCAATCCCATTGAGCATGTCTGGGACCTGTTGGATTGGAGGGTGAGGGCTAGGGCCATTCCCCCCCCAGAAATGTCTGGGAACTTGCAGGTGCCTTGGTGGAAGAGTGGGGTAACATCTCACAGCAAGAACTGGCAAATCTGGTGCAATCCATGAGGAGGAGATGCACTGCAGTACTTAATGCAGCTGGTGGCCACACCAGATACTGACTGTTACTTTTGATTTTGAACCCCCCCCCCCCCTTTTGTTCAGGGACACATTATTCAATTTCCGTTAGTCACATGTCTGTGGAACTTGTTCAGTTTATTTCTCAGTTGTTGAACCTTATGTTCATACAAATATTTACATGTTACGTTTGCTGAAAATAAACGCAGTTGACAGTGAGAGGACGTTTCTTTTTTTGCATAGTTTTATAAGGCAAAAATATTCCTCTTTCAGGGAAGATCTATGCACAGCAAGTTATTTGTCAATTAGGCTATTTTTGGGGGAATATTTTTAACATTGCAATTACATGGCTACTGTTTAATAGAGGGGAATTCCAGCTTTCCAACTGTGCAGATTTACTTAGGCTACACTGTGCCGGTGGAAAGGCAACAACAACGTGAATGCTTAGTTAGCTATAGTTAATGTGTAGCAGTTATCTCGCTAGTTGTGTTTGTGAATTGGTGATCTATTTACTCTCTCATTATTTTACACCTGCTGCTGAAGTGTCACGCTCTCCCTCCTCGGGCAACGGCCCGCTCGCACTGGCACTCGCAGCACCACAGACGCCCACTGAAAGGTCAATCCGATAATGGCTGATATGTCCTTTTCTTAATTGATTGATCATATTTAAGTGTGATTTCCTGAATTACATGAACAACAATTAGGAAACTCATTTCCATGACTTTTCATGACCTTACAAACCCTCATTTGACAACTTGAAACAGCGCGTCATGCCATACAGGCTGGCACATGTTCAATCTGTCTCAATCTTGGAACACTCTCAGATTCACAGACTAGCGGCAAATAAGCTTCTTCAACAAAGCGGAATCGCGAAATGAATGCCCAATCTCCATTGCTAATCAATGAAGATCCCGCCTTCATTCCGCCTTGGTCAAACTTTTTTGCCTCTGTGTGTGAATATGGGCCAGCGTCCTGTCCAGGGAATGTACTTGTGCATCCAGCTGACTCACGCTACAGAAACAGAAGACGTGCTCCTGTAAGCCGTTCCAATTCACACAAACCAAGGCTTGTGCAAGGCGACTTATTTGTACTTTGAAGCATCTCACTGTTATCTGAGTGGTGTGAAGAGGTAAGCAGTGGTGTGTGACTCTTAATATGCACATCAACTGTCCAGGTGGTCACATGAACATATCTGATGACCGCATGCATGAAGCCTATTGTCTTTTGCTTGGTTTTCCAGCCCACTGACAGACAAAGACTCCATAGACGTGGGCCGTATGCACTTCAAGGCACTGTTCACACCTGGACACACAGTGGGTCATATGATCTACCTCCTGGATGGTCGTACCATAGGAGCCCCCTCCAGCCTGTTCTCAGGTGACCTGGTGTTCCTCTCTGGATGCGGTAAGTCCAGCTCCAAAATCAGCTCTGTAGTTAGTTATTTTTTGATGCACTTAGTGAGCAATGGGCACGTATTGAAAAGCAGGTTCACAGTTGTTCGGCTTCTGTAGCTGTAATGCACTATGTTTGCTTTGAGTGTCATCCACTGCGTCGCGCACGTGTATATAACTCGGTAATTGCGGTAGATCATCTTTTTTGTCTGCAGGGAGGATGTTTGAAGGCAGTGCCTTAACAATGCTGTCGTCACTAGACACGGTCGGGTCCTTGAGTGATGAAACCCTCTTATGGCCTGGTAGGGAAATTACCTCCTCCTTGTCTGTTTGCATTAAGTGCAACTGTATGCATTAGAATGACAAACAAAATATTTCAGCGCCAGTCCCTTCTGTAAGACTTGTATTGATGTCTGTGTTCCGTGTGCACGGACTTGTATTTCCCAGGCCATGAGTATGCAGAGGACAACCTGATGTTTGCTGCCGAGGTGGAGCCCCACAACGCTGCCAGGGAAAACAAATACCAGTGGGTCCTACAACAGAGAGGTCAAAAGCTGTGTACGGTACGGAGAATAATCCATCCTCGTTGTTATTCCGTACTGGCATCAAATCCCAAAGGTAGTCACTATCCCGGGCTGTGTGGAAGAGAGGCTTGTCAGGGGGGCCCACGGGACCGTCTTCGTCGGAATGCCTTTGCACTCTCTCCTCTCACTGAATGCTCCCGTCTTCGGCGGTACATCAGTCAGTGTATCTACTGTATCTATGCCGAACGTGTTAAAAACAGCGTGAATCAATTCTCATAACCTCATGTCTATGAAACTTTTATGTATATGTAGGAGACTAGAAATAGCCCTACCATCAGTGATCGCATCCTCCTAGTGTCTTTTTGACGTTAGTGGATGCAGATTCCAACGGTGGAATGCATGCCAGACTAGAGCTGTGGGTGGGATTTTAATTTGGTCAGGAGGATAATACCCGGTCTTTGCTGTGGATTTGACTAATCTGAGCTGCTGGGATCAGGGTGTGGGTCGGATGCCTCTGCCCTGAGGAGATGCTTTACTAACAAGCAGGGTGTCTGTCTGTTATGAAAATATGGCAGCGAACATTTTGACTGGCAGCATTTTATTCGACCGGACGTTTTGAGAAATGTACCGGATCCGTATGCATTGGGGGGCGTAACCTAATTAGGGCATCCACTAACGGTGCTCAGAATGCTAGAAATCGCATTTAGATTATGGTAGTTAAAACAGAACATGCAAGTTGAGAATGCAATGGCGTGTCCTTACCGCGCACTTTGAAGATGTTAGGGCAACGGTCCACATCCTCAGCCAACAAGACGAGTAAAGAACCGCCAAATCACTAGTCTATGGATGGACGGTGCGTGAGTTTCAAGTTTGGGGAAGCGCATAAAAATGCACCTTTTATAATAAAGCATTCGATGCATCATTGTATTTGCCGATTTATGCGATGAGTAGACTGGATAGTCATCATTTAGGCTAATAATATAACTCGATCACTGTTCGCAAAAAAAAAAAGGCTGTTCAATGCATGGCTGAGCGTGTATAGCGGAGAGGTAAGTTTCTTTCTTTGCGCGGGAAAAACACTTTTTAATGCAATTCTACAGCACTTTATATGACAGGAGACATTAGCAGAATCTTTTTTTTGATACGACAAATTCCAGGTTAGCCTACTCTGCTGACACTGACAAGCAGATCAATCAAAATGACGTTGTCCATATAATAGGCCTATGAGAAGGGGAGACGCATATAATATGACGTCTTGTCTAAACTGGAGGAGGAAATCATTGTCCCCCCCAAAAAAAAAAAAGTTTTAAGTGGCATTGAGCCAAGAGTGATAAAGAGTGAATATGTGTAGTGCGCACTCACCTGGTGATATGACCGATGCTCCTCGCTAGTGCCAATAAGGTAGGCTATAGGCCTACTGTTGTTCGGGTCAATTAAATTGAGACTTTTGATAACTAAAAGACAGATTGGTCTTTTCAATGTCTTCTCTTTACAGCAATAGCCATTTGCTTCACGGACAATTGAATTTTGACGTACTGCGATATGCCTGGCTGGGCCTCATTACTCAACAATCATGTATTTGGTATTTGCTGGGCGCACTGCATAAATTGCGCTCTGCCTTTCCTTCCAACTGTTAAATAAAGGTTAAATAAATAAAATTAAAAACTGTAGGCAATACGATTTTAAAACAATCCACAACTTTTTTTTTGTAAGGGTGAGCTAATGATCCTCTGTTGCCAGGTCATACTTTAGTGGCCTATTTTGAATGACTTTATTTATTTCTGTACAGACAGGAGTAGGCTAATTAGGCTATATCAGTCTGGCAATTTAATTCAATGTACGTAGGCTCATAGGTGGTGTGTTCATAAGGCTATGTCAATCTGCTATCCCCCATAGTAGAAAAGTTGACCTGTTCTATTGGTCAGCTTTTCGAGAAAGAAATAGCCCAAACAACAGACTCTGGGACAGTTGTGGGACGATAGATCCCAAATTCACAAAACCAGTAGGTTTAGGCTACATAAAAAAACATTAAGAAGCAAATCAAATTGGTCACATGCAGATGTTAATGCGAGTGTAGCGAAATGCTTGTTCTTCTAGTTCCGACAATGCAGTAATATCTAACAAGTCATCTAACAATTTCACAACCACTACCTTATACACCCAAGTGTAAAGGAATGAATAAGAATATGTACATATAAATATATGGATGAGCGATGGCCGAGCAGCATAGGCAAGATACAGTAGATGGTATAGAGTACAGTATATACATATGAGATGAGTAATGTAGGGTATGTAAACATTATCTAAAGTGGTATTGTTTTAAAGTAACTAGTGATACATTTATTGCATCCAATTTTTAATTATTAAAGTGGCTAGAGATTTGAGTCAGTATGTTGGCAACAGCCACTCAATGTTAGTGATGGCTGTTTAACAGTCTGATGGCCTTGAGATAGAAGCTGTTTTTCAGTCTCGGTCCCAGCTATGATGCACCTGTACTGACCTCGCCTGCTGGGTGATGGATGGGGTGAACAGGCAGTGGCTTGGGTGGTTGGTGTCCTTGGTGATCTTTTTGGCCTTCCTGTGACATCGGGTGGTGTAGGTATCTTGGAGGGCAGGTAGTTTGCTCCCGGTGATGCGTTGTGCAGACCTCACTACCCTCTGGAGAGCCTTGTGGTTGTGGGCGGAGCAGTTGCCATACCAGGCGGTGATACAGGCTGACAGGATGCGGGTTTTTGGTGACAAGCCAAATTTCTTCAGCCTCTTGAGGTTGAAGAGGCGTGTGGGTGGACGATTTCAGTTTGTCCATGATGTGTACGCCGAGGAACTTAAAACTTTCCACCTTCTCCACTACTGTCCCGTCGATGTGGATAGGGGGGTTCTCCCTCTGCTGTTTCCTGAAGTCCACAATCATCTCCTTTGTTTTGTTGACGTTGAGTGTGAGGTTGTTTTCCTGACACCACACTCCGAGGGCCATCACCTCCTCCCTGTCGGCCGTCTCGTCGTTGTTGGTAATCAAGCCTACCACTGTAGTGTCATCTGCAAACTTGATGATTGAGTTGGAGGCGTGCATGGCCACGTAGTCATGGGTGAACAGGGAGTACAGGAGAGGGCTTAGAACGCACCCTTGTGGGGCCCCAGTGTTGAGGATCAGCGAGGTGGAGATGTTGTTATCTACCCTCACCACCTGGGGGCGGCCCGTCAGAAAGTCCAGGACCCAGTTGCACAGGGCGGGGTCGAGACCCAGGGTCTCGAGCTTAATAATGAGTTTGGAGGGTACTATGGTGTTAAATGCTGAGCTGTAGTCGATGAACAGCATTCTTACGTAGGTATTCCTCTGGTCCAGATGGGTTAGGGCAGTGTGCAGTATGATATGATCCTTGGCTAGTCTCTCAAAGCACTTCATGATGACGGAAGTGAGTGCTATGGGGCGATAATCGTTTAGCTCATTTACCTTCGCTTTCTTGGGAACAGGAACAATGGGATAGGGAGAGATTGAATATGTCCGTAAACACACCAGCCAGCTGGTCTGCGCATGCTCTGAGGACACGGCTAGGGATGCTGTTTGGGCCGGCAGCCTTGCGAGGGTTAACACGTTTAAATGTTTTACTCATGTTGGCTGCGGTGAAGGAGAGACCGCAGGTTTTGGTAGCGGGTTTAGTTTGTCTGGGAGCAAAACAACGAATCTGGTGTAAGATCACAATGTTTAGCCTAAAATGTTGCTAAACTATTATTTCTTAACATTATTAGCGCAGCAATTCGCACAAGGCAGTAGGCTATGGGCAAATGTGCATTTGGTTACCGGACAATGAAAGAAAGGTGGGAACACGAGAAGTAGGCTACTAGTTTGAATAGTTTATGGAAGTCTTTATAGAATAAATGCCTCCACGGATATGGTCGGATTTTGCCAAGGCTACTCAGAAGCAAGGTCAAACTTGCCTCATTGTATGAAGTAAAATATTCAGGTTTCAAACAATTAAGTAGCTATGTTTTCAAAATGCATACTGCCTCCAGCTCATTGCAAAGTGTTGGTGACTCTCTTTAATTACCAGTTGAGAAATAAAACTAGTAGCTCTTTTTAATTGTGGCCCAACAACTATTTTTAACACACAGTTGCATTTAGAATGGTTGCGCCATGATTGGGCTTATAAAATCACTGTTTGACAGATTTTCCGTTCAAAGGCTCTGTGTCTGTATGCTGTGCTCGGGTGATAGATGAGATGCATAACGAATATACACAAGTGGCAATTTAATTCCACAAAAATATGCACATTTACGGCACGATGGCGCAAATGTATTTCCATCAATGAACAGGCTAAAAAGCGTTATTTCACAATGGGATTATTTTGGCAGATATTTTGTTGCCCTGTTCCAATTTTATTGGCTTTTCTATTTTTTTTGACGGCCAAAAGCCAGCTAACAAGTTACCCCCCAGGTAGAAACTTATTGTGACTACCAGCTAGTGTAAAGGACGTCATGCTGCTTGCTTAGCCATTATCGCTTCCTCCTGATTCGGCTCACACTGAGGCTCAAACCCAGGACCTCTGCCTTGCCAGCACACGTGGCCACCCTCCTGAAGCGTCTTACCAATCGGGCCAGGCGTAAAGCTAGCTATCCGCTACCGCAAGTGGTGACCCTTCAGGCTGAGGAGTAAGTTTTCCACATTCCCATGTGCTTACACGAGCATACCCCTCTGTCTTTACATACAGCACATGCAGATCATTTCTATCAAACCATTAACTGAAGAAACCTTTCAGACCTCTACTTGGAAAAGCTAAGGCAAAAACTACCTATAGTATGTTGAGTTGAGATAATTACTATTGCTCTTTTGTTCTTCATACATTGTTTCCATAATCATGTGGTTTCAGAGTCCCTCCACCATTGGAGAGGAAAAGGAGTACAACCCATTCCTGCGCATCCACTCCTCTGAGCTGCACCAGGCTTTGGGCCTCCAGCAGGACCAGGATGAGGACTGGACACTGTTCCGGGCTCGGGTCTTGGAGGAGCTGCGAAGGCGCAAGGATATTTACAAGGGCAGATAGCGATGAGAATACATTTGAACAAAATGCCTTGAGGTGAATTAAGCCAATTGGGAACTCTATATTGATGTAATGTGAGGTTCAAAATAAATACAGGCAGATGTCTTTTTTTTTTCTTATTCTTTTTTAAGAATGCCGTGTTCCGTTCCATTCCATGTTGGTTGTTCTGACCTTCCAGCTCTAATATTGCAGGTGACAAATATGAAACCCATTGCTTGAAATATGCGCACAGAAAATCTTAGTTCAGGACACTAGTTGTAGTATCTCACTGTAAAGTTGACCTTGTGTGTGTGATTCTAAAAGTTGACATGGTCAACAAATGTATTACTGTAATGCAGCAGTCTTTTCAAACAATTGTACCATTTCTGGTACTCAAACTAGACAAGGTGTCTAAAAGACTTGTTTGCACATTCATGTTATTTGTTGTCAGATTTCATTCATATTGAACAATAAAGATCAAGGGATAGGTACTGTTAGTTAGCTGCTATTATAGGTTTGTTTTCTATTTGACACGCGGTGTAATAGGAGTGAACAGATTGATATTGGAGAACCTGCATTATATTTTTTACGGTTAAATGACAAACTTCCGGCAGGTACATGGGTGTTAACTCAGTTTTACTGGACCATATTGATACCACTTCAGTCAATGGGCACATGTTTCTATCTTGTATTTTGGCTGAATTGATACTGTATCTCCACATTGTGATGCTGTGATAAAATGATTAAGAATTGTTGCCATTTTATGATTTTTTTTTCTCAAATGGCTGTAGATTAAGTTATTGTTATGTGCAGAAATGAATTAAAGAAACCCTCTAGTTTATAGGTGACTGCTGACTTCTGAAAAGTGTAATTTATTTTTTTATAAACACTTTTCTTGAACGTGTTACTTAACAAGTTAGATATCCTTTATACTGCACTGAAGGAGATGATTACAAGTCATCAGTAAGTTTGATATTTGGTAGAAGATTGAGAGCACTGATTATTTGATGAAAATGAATTGGATTTTATTGCAATAAAGATTTTCAAATCAAATCCAAGTTTATTTGTCACATGCGCCGAATACAACCGGTGTAGACCTTACAGTGAAATGCTTACTTACAGGCTTTAACCAATAGAGGTGTTAGGTGAACAATAGGTAAGTAAAGAAAGGCTGTATAGTGACGCTATAAAAGTAGCGAGGCTACATACAGACACCGGTTAGTCAGGCTGATTAAGGTAGTGTGTACATGTAGATATGGTTAAAGTGACTATACATATATGATGAACAGAGAGTAACAGTAGTGTAAAAGAGGGGGTGGCGGGACACAATGCAGATAGCCCGGTTAGCCAATGTGCGGGGGCACTGGTTGGTCGGGCTAATTGAGGTAGTATGTACATGAACGTATAGTTAGTGACTGCATATATAATGAACAGTGTAGCAGTAGTGTAAAATAGGGGGTGGGGGGTACACAATGCAAATAGTCCAGGTAGCCATTTGATTACCTGTTCAGGAGTCTTATGCCTTGGGGGTAAAAACTGTTGAGAAGACTTTTTGTCCTAGACTTGGCACTGCGGTACCGCTTTCCATGCGGTAGTAGAGAGAACAGTCTATGACTGGGGTGGCTGGGGTCTTTAACAATTTTTATGGCCTTCCTCTGACACCGCCTGGTGTAGAGGTCCTGGATGGCAGGCATCTTAGCCCCAGTGATGTACTGGGCCGTACGCACTACCCTCTGTAGTGCCTTGCGGTCAGAGGCCGAGCAATTGCCGTACCAGGCAGTGATGCAACCAGTCAGGATGCTCTCGATGTTGCAGCTGTAGAACCTTTTGAGGATCTCAGGACCCATGCCAAATCCTTTTAGTTTCCTGAGGGGGAATAGGCTTTGTCGTGCCCTCTTCACGACTGTTTTGGTGCGTTTGGACCACTCTAGTTTGTTGTTGATGTGGACACCAAGGAACTTGAAGCTCTCAACCTGCTCCACTACAGCCCCGTCGATGAGAATGGGGGCATGCTCGGTCCTCCTTTTCCTGTAGTCCACAATCATCTCCTTCGTCGATGGAAAGGTTGTCATTCTGGCACCACCCCGGCCAGGTCTCTGACCTGTGTGTGTATTTGCAAACCGTAATGCAAAAACATACAAAAACTTTCAGGCCCTTTCAATTTGATAGTTTACGGCCTCAATCTCACTCACTCTCCCCAAGATTATAGTCCCAGGAAACATTTCAAAGAGAGACAATGACACCCCCATTTTCCCAGAAAAAACACAAAACACTTCGTTAGCATTCATTATACTACACTGATTCAGAAACTCAAAAGTGAACTATAAACAAAACCTAATAATAATGATAATTCCACTGTACCTCAAATCATTAATCACAAATTTTAATCAACATAAATGTATATGTATGCTTAATTGATTTAATCACTTAGATACAATTATCCTGGTGCCTTTACTATCTAAATGTAATTATTTTTTCCTCTGTCGCAAATGTAGTACATTTCTCAGCGTAAGGAATCAGTGATATTTAATCCCAGGCATTTAATAAAAATGTAGACGTGTTCTCCCATGTCTCCTTTAACATACATAGTTTAGATAACTTCCATCTGTCCCGGAAGAAAGAATCCTACTCAAACACACACAGATAATACAATGTTTAATTAAGTAAAATCAACACCTAAAATAAACAGTAAACAAATAAACAAATCCATAACCCCTTTAATCAACAATCTAATCATTTCAACCTGTTGATATGTTTAGTAAAAACTATCCTGATTTTGAACAAATCTAAAATCTTTCAAAAGTTGGTGCTGTCTCATCAGCGTAAAAATCAAAACGAACTTTTTTCCACTCATATCTACAAGGTTTGCATTCCCCAAAGGTCAATACTGTTCAGCTCGTACATTAATGATCTTCCTTCTGTCTGTACAGGGTCTGAAGTTCCAATGTATGCAGATGATACAGTGATAAATGCATGCAAATAACAAACAACAAGCTACACAAGAACTCACTACTGTAATGGTTCAGATGACAAAATTGCTGAGAGACTCATGTCTGCATCTCAATTAAAAAAACAAACACAGTCTGCATGTTCCTCACAAAGAAAACAACTGATGCCCCTGAGACAGATGTCTATGTATCAGGGGAAAAGCTCCAGGTGGTATCTGATTTTACGTACCACGGCATCATACTTGATTCCATCCTCTCTTTTAAAAAGAAAATTTTTAAAATAACTCAAATAACCAAATTCAACCTAGCTAATTTTCCAAAACATATGAAATTGTTTTGACTACAGAGGTAACCAAACTATAATTAAAATCTATGATACTCCCCCACTTAACATACTACCTTACTAGTTTGGCCCAAGCTTGCTATACAACATTAAAACCCATTCAGTCTGTCTGCAAATAGGCTCTCAAAGTACTTGACAGGAAACCCAATAGCTATAGAAAGCATAAGCTCCTGAGGTGGAAAAAATCGTATGCAATACACTGACGCCTATCTTGTATTCAAGATTCTAAATGTCCAGGCTCCCCCTCTACTCAGTACTTTTGTTAAGCAGAAAACCCAAACCTTATGGCAGCAGATCCACAAGATCCGCCATGAGAGATGACTGTATAGTTCCCTTAAAGAAAAGTACCTTCAGTCAATCTGCTTTCAGTGTGAGAGCTTCCCATGTCTGGAATACCCTGCCATTAGACACACACAACTGTGATTAATGTGCATTGTCCCTGTAAAAATAAAAATGACTCAAACTGCAATCAACTTTAATGACCTGACATTGTTCCATGTAATGGAAACAGATTACAATGTTGTAATACATTTCTTCCTGCTCAAATTCACTGGTGTTACCTAAACAATCAAACCAAGAATCAATAACCATCAGAATACATTATCACAATGTTTCCTTATTCACACCTGAATCACTTTCAGCTTAACATATCCTATATTTTTTTTCTTTCCAGTGGGCAAAATTATAACCCCTCTCCTCTCAACGTTCTGCCCTACCTCTATCGTAAGATTAAAACCAAACTCGGGCCTCCCGGGTGGCGCAGTGGTTAAGGGCAAAACGTTGAGAGGAGAGGGGTTATATTTCTGCCCACTGGAAAAAAATAAAAAATAGCTGTGCCACCAGAGACTCTGGATTCGCGCCCAGGCTCTGTCGCAACCGGCCGTGACCGGGAGGTCTGTGGGGCGACGCACATTTGGCCTAGTGTCGTCCGGGTTAGGGAGGGTTTGGCCGGTAGGGATATCCTTGTCTCATCGCCCCGAGCTGACAAGGTACAAATCTGTCGTTCTGCCCCTGAACAGGCAGTTAACCCACTGTTCCTAGGCCGTCATTGAAAATAAGAATTTGTTCTTAACTGACTTGCCTAGTTAAATAAAGGTAAAATAAAATAAATAAATAAAATCGCGCAGTAGCGACTCCTGTGGCGGGCCAGGCCGGGCACGGTGTTTCCTCCGACACATTGGTGCGGTTGGCTTCCAGGTTGGATGCGCTCTGTGTTAAGAAGCAGTGTGGCTTGGTTGGGTTGTGTTTCGGGGGACGCATGGCTTTCGACCTTCGTCTCTCCCGAGCCCGTACGGGAGTTGTAGCGATGAGACAAGATAGTAGCTACTAACAATTGGATACCACAAAATTGGGGGTAAAAAAAAACAATTTAAAGAAAAAAAAAGATTAAAACCAAACTTTACAACTTTCTTTTCTCTTTCCTCACAAGACTTTTCTAACATTTCTAACAAGAAATTTCTAACATATGTCAGTCAATTCATAAGAATGAAAAACATTTCGGTGGGCACCACTCTATCGCCATTATCTCTCCACTATTATTTAGAATTTCTTTAATTTAGGTTACTGTCTCCTCTAATTTAAATACGACTCCATTCTCAATACGTTATTCCAGCAGATCATTTAGGCAACAGACACCGTCTTGCATCAAAATTCGCTTCGCTATTATTTTGAAACAATCTATTAAAAAGTTCAATTCATCCCTTCTTTCAATTTGAACCAAACAAGCTATTAAAACTTTCAGTTTATATCTTATACAAACACTAGCAACCGTATCTTTCCAGGAAAAACATACCAATAGTTGAATTACAATCAAAAAACTCAGATTTTAGTCAGTGCATTGGCTGGGAACCGAACTCAGGTCCCCAGCTTGGAAGGCAGCTATGCTCATTACTATACCACCAACGCTACTTGAATGAGTCAGACTCCCTGCAAATAAACAAACTTTACAATTGTCTGTAGTCGTAAAATAGCCCTAATTTAAAGGTCCAAGCGTTACTCCGGCGATGATTCTCACATGCCAAATGAATAGATTAGCAGTTAAAGAGTCAAATCGACATTCATAGACTAGGAAACAGATCTTGTGCCTTTTAATAAAAGTAGATTATGTTTTCTCATGCAACGTATTTCAATTACTTTACTACATCACATTAATCACACAATGATAATTTGTTTGATGGATACCTTAGGCTTTGTACGACATTATAAATTACGTTGAGAATCTTCTTAATTCGCTCTAACTTTATGGAAAACGGTTTATTCAATAAATCCCGCAACTCCTCTCATACCGGGAAGAAAAATAAAACATTTTCAGACCTTAAGGGCAGTTTTATTTCAAATGTTTTACCCAGACGGAGATAATCCAATAAGCATTTATAGTTACATCGTTAGGGTAAAATAACCAAAAGTGGACACACTCTAATCAGTTTCTAGAGCTCAATTTCCCAGATTTTGTAGACTAGTTTAATAGTGCTTAAAACTGAATCTTTATCAAATTATCCATCAAAGATACCAACTCAAGACCTACGTACGTCTACGAATGGGTGGTTTAAATTGTATCTAATTATATTCTCAGCATTACTTTATCAAATCTCTAGTAATCGATTATACACACATACAATTGATCATGTTTTCCTATATTCACAGAATCCATATAAAACGTAAGAAATTCTTAGGTACTCAGACAGAACTTTAAGGATCACCCACACAGGATTGGTCCGATGTTCACACAGAACTGGTCAGATGTTCACACAGAACATCAGAATATAATTAAAAGGTTACCCACACAGAGTCAACCTACCCCGCTCACACAGAACACTCCTACAAAGATTACCTAGTGATCCCATAACAAAATACTCACACAGAGTAACCCTGGGCATACCTGGCTAGAACATTTAAAATAATTGGAATTCACCACCTCTGAGGGTCACTTAGACAGTCACACAGACACTTTCAGAATGAGGTCCTTCTTCCAATAGGGCTTCACCAAGTACCGTGTTTCACACAGAACACATAGTCACCCTGGCCCCTGACCCCCACAGACCGCACCAATCCCCACTGTGATCAATTCAGTGTCAGAACGGCTCTAGGTCACCCGCAACCGACCAATAGCAGAGTATTTTTGAGTCTGCAAACTCTCAGATGACTCTCCTCTGACTCGGCCCTGTTTACGCCTCCAAGGTGTCCTCCTCACAAAATAATACACACTCAGAGGCTACGTAACAGAGGCTTTTCTAAAAACTCGACTTCAAGTGTGTGTGGTTCGCTCACCTCTTTCTTAAAAAAAACAAGTTTGAGATGTGGTATCCACTCGGCTCGCTGCCTCTCAGATCAAAGGTGGGTCCATCTGCTTCGTTCCCGAAGTGTGGTTTCCCTGAGATCCCAAGTTTAAGGGATCCCTCGTGCACGATTTACCTAGGTCGTCAGGAGCGGTCGCCGAGTGAAGATTCACATCCCATCTGTGTCACCAAATGTTGTGGCAATTTCCTGTATTACCAAATGAGGAGAGTTACAAACCACACACCAGTCAGAGTTATACTTAAACTTCACCTTTAATAATAATTAAGATTTTGCAATAGCATTTGACTCTCAACAATTTACAATTCACTAGCCTCAACATAATGGCAACTGAGATCTTTTATAGCAAAGATACACCCCTCTCAACTTACATGACGAACCACAGATCTTAGGAAACTTCACAAAGGGCCTTTTACTTGAGAAAGGAGTATCCCATAGCCAGATAGCATTAGCTATAAATTATCGTTCAGTTTGGTCTCTAAGACGAGGTTCTAATTTCGTTCCTGGTACTTCATAGTACAAAAACGTTACCTCACTATCTGGAATGCTCTTTAGGCTTTATTGGCAAAAGACATCGTAAATCTCCTCTGTCAGTGCTATCTCATAGAGGCCCATCCTCAGTGGAACACTGAACACACAATAGTCGACAGATTCGACAATAGTCGACAGAATAAAACAACCATTCTAATGCAATACAAAGATTATAATATAATCTTACAAGCACTATAACATAATCTCACAATTTTCCACGACACCTGCAAATACGATGATAGATTCATGCAATGCTTTTACTTATAAAGGAGATCTTTCCACCCCTACTCTTGTCCATGGTGGTGGGCAAACCCACAACCTTCTGGGCTGCAGCCATGTGCGCTATCGAAGTTCCTGCGTTGCCATGCAATGTTTACAGTACAGTGTCTAAAACTGCATATCTAAGGCTCTGGTCTGTCCAATAAGTGAAGGTAAATGGTAGACAGGTTCTCTGCTATCCACTTTATGTTTTAATTATTATTTTGGGTATAGGGGAGGATCACTTGTTTTTTTTTTCAAGCGTTCAGGGAGGGTTAAGGTCAAATATATTTAGCAGAAGTGACTTTTTCGTAGCAGGCAGGGTTCCAAGGTCTAGCTAAAATGTCTAGTCCAGTGACCTCTGAAAACCCACCTACAAGGCCTGAAAACTAGCCCAAAGAATGTTTTGTGCAGCAAGACAGGAGTTGCCACATTAACCAATTAAGCCTTTTCTATAACATCATCGAGAGAATTAAGAAGGAATAGCGACGTCATTTTTAACGACGTAGGCTACGATGCAAAATTAAGTTTTCCATCAAAATAACAATTCTTGCGAGTTTAAGAATATGTTGCAAGCAAAAATATAAATCGCCCTTATTAAACTCTCCAGATCATTTTCATCAATGTATGTCAATTTCACTTGTTTTGACTGCTATGATTAAGCAATAAGGCCCGAGGAGGTGTGGTGTATGTCCAATATACCACGGCTAAGGGCTGTTCTTAGGGCATAGCCCTTAGCCGTGGTATATTGGACATATACCACAAAGAACTTGCCTTAGCTGTGGTATATTGGACATATACTACAAACCCCTGAGGTGCCTTATCGCTATTATAAACTGGTTATCAATGTAATTAGAACAGTAAAAAGTATGTTTTTGTCATTCCCGTGGTACACGTCTGATATACCATGGCTTTCAACCAATCAGCATTCAGGGTTCACACCGCCAAGTTTCTAATTGTTTAAAAAAGCCTGTTTGCACATTTTCATAACTATAGATAAATCCGACAGGAGAATTTGAGTGATACAAGTTGGACAGAGGATCGCTAAATCTCTGTGCAAGGAACACTTGGAAGAATATAAAAAATGAACGTGAATTTGTTGGTTAATTGTGCCGTTATTATGTGCCATATACAGCTCTGGAAAAATCTGCTTGACTCCAGCCATGCTGAAGCACCCCCAGATCATCACCGGTCCTCGACCAAATTTTACAGTGGGTGCGAGACCTGGAGAGGCCTACAAGCCTGCACTGTGAAATTTGGTGGAGGATCGGTGATGATCTGGGGGTGCTTCAGCAAGGCTGGAATCGGGGAGATTTGTCTTTGTGAAGGACACATGAATCAAGCCACGTACAAGGTTGTCCTGGAAGAAAACTTGCTTCCTTCTGCTCTGACAATGTTTCTCAACTTTGAGGATTGTTTTTTTCCAGCAGGACAATGCTCCAAGCCACACAGCCAGGTCAATCAAGGTGTGGATGGAGGACCACCAGATCAATATCCTGTCATGGCCAGCCCAATCTCCAGACCTGAACCCCATTGAAAACCTCTGGAATGTGATCAAGAGGAAGATGGATGGTCACAAGCCATCAAACAAAGCCGAGCTGCTTGAATTTATGCGCCAGGAGTGGCATAAAGTCACCCAACATCCATGTGAAAGACTGGTGGGGAGCATGCCAAGAAGCATGAAAGCTGTGACTGGAAATCAGGGTTATTCCACCAAATATTGATTTCTGAACTCTTCCAAAGTAAAAACATTAGTATTGTGTTGTTTAAAAATGAGATAATTTTTATTTGGAATTTGGGAGAAATGTTGTCAGTAGTTTATAGAAGCAGAAATTGTCATTTTACCCAAACACATACCTATAAATAGTAAAACCAGAGAAACTGATCATTTGCAGTGGTCTCTTAACTTTTTCCAGAGCTATAAATATACAGTACCAGTCAAAGGTTTGGACACACCTACTCATTCAAGGGTTTTTCTATATTTTGACTATTTTCTACATTGTAGAATAATAGTTTAGACAACAAAACTATGAAATAACACATTTGGTTACCAGAAAAGCTTTAAACAAATCAAAAATATGATGACAGCTTTGCACACTCTTGGCATTCTCTCAACCAGCTTCATGAGGTAGTCACCTGGAATGCATTTCAATAAACAGGTGTGCCTTGTTAAAAGTTAATTTGTGGAATTTCTTTCCTTCTTAATCAAATCAAATCAAATCAAATTTATTTATATAGCCCTTCGTACATCAGCTGATATCTCAAAGTGCTGTACAGAAACCCAGCCTAAAACCCCAAACAGCAAGCAATGCAGGTGTAGAAGCACGGTGGCTAGGAAAAACTCCCTAGAAAGGCCAATACCTAGGAAGAAACCTAGAGAGGAACCAGGCTATGTGGGGTGGCCAGTCCTCTTCTGGCTGTGCCGGGTAGAGATTATAACAGAACATGGCCAAGATGTTCAAATGTTCATAAATGACCAGCATGGTCGAATAATAATAAGGCAGAACAGTTGAAACTGGAGCAGCAGCACAGTCAGGTGGAAGTTGAAACTGGAGCAGCAGCATGGCCAGGTGGACTGGGGACAGCAAGGAGTCATCATGTCAGGTAGTCCTGGGGCATGGTCCTAGGGCTCAGGTCAGTTGAAACTGGAACAGCAGCATGGCCAGGTGGACTGGGGACAGCAAGGAGTCATCATGTCAGGTAGTCCTGGGGCATGGTCCTAGGGCTCAGGTCCTCCGAGAGAGAGAAAGAAAGAGAGAAGGAGAGAATTAGAGAACGCACACTTAGATTCACACAGGACACCGAATAGGACAGGAGAAGTACTCCAGATATAACAAACTGACCCCAGCCCCCCGACACATAAACTACTGCAGCATAAATACTGGAGGCTGAGACAGGAGGGGTCAGGAGACACTGTGGCCCCATCCGAGGACACCCCCGGACAGGGCCAAACAGGAAGGATATAACCCCACCCACTTTGCCAAAGCACAGCCCCCACACCACTAGAGGGATATCTTCAACCACCAACTTACCATCCTGAGACAAGGCTGAGTATAGCCCACAAAGATCTCCGCCACGGCACAACCCAAGGGGGGGGGGGGCGCCAACCCAGACAGGATGACCACAACAGTGAATCAACCCACTCAGGTGACGCACCCCTTCCAGGGACGGCATGAGAGAGCCCCAGCAAGCCAGTGACTCAGCCCCTGTAATAGGGTTAGAGGCAGAGAATCCCAGTGGAAAGAGGGGAACCGGCCAGGCAGAGACAGCAAGGGCGGTTCGTTGCTCCAGAGCCTTTCCGTTCACCTTCCCACTCCTGGGCCAGACTACACTCAATCATATGACCCACTGAAGAGATGAGTCTTCAGTAAAGACTTAAAGGTTGAGACCGAGTTTGCGTCTCTGACATGGGTAGGCAGACCGTTCCATAAAAATGGAGCTCTATAGGAGAAAGCCCTGCCTCCAGCTGTTTGCTTAGAAATTCTAGGGACAATTAGGAGGCCTGCGTCTTGTGACCGTAGCGTACGTGTAGGTATGTACGGCAGGACCAAATCAGAGAGATAGGTAGGAGCAAGCCCATGTAATGCTTTGTAGGTTAGCAGTAAAACCTTGAAATCAGCCCTTGCTTTGACAGGAAGCCAGTGTAGAGAGGCTAGCACTGGAGTAATATGATCACATTTTTTGGTTCTAGTCAGGATTCTAGCAGCCGTATTTAGCACTAACTGAAGTTTATTTAGTGCTTTATCCGGGTAGCCGGAAAATAGAGCATTGCAGTAGTCTAACCTAGAAGTGACAAAAGCATGGATTAATTTTTCTGCATCATTTTTGGACAGAAAGTTTCTGATTTTTGCAATGTTACGTAGATGGAAAAAAGCTGTCCTCGAAATGGTCTTGATATGTTCTTCAAAAGAGAGATCAGGGTCCAGAGTAACGCCGAGGTCCTTCACAGTTTTATTTGAGACGACTGTACAACCATTAAGATTAATTGTCAGATTCAACAGAAGATCTCTTTGTTTCTTGGGACCTAGAACAAGCATCTCTGTTTTGTCCGAGTTTAATAGTAGAAAGTTTGCAGCCATCCACTTCCTTATGTCTGAAACACATGCTTCTAGCGAGGGCAATTTTGGGGCTTCACCATGTTTCATTGAAATGTACAGCTGTGTGTCATCCGCATAGCAGTGAAAGTTTACATTATGTTTTCGAATAACATCCCCAAGAGGTAAAATATATAGTGAAAACAATAGTGGTCCTAAAACGGAACCTTGAGGAACACCGAAATTTACAGTTGATTTGTCAGAGGACAAACCATTCACAGAGACAAACTGATATCTTTCCGACAGATAAGATCTAAACCAGGCCAGAACATGTCCGTGTAGACCAATTTGGGTTTCCAATCTCTCCAAAAGAATGTGGTGATCGATGGTATCAAAAGCAGCACTAAGGTCTAGGAGCACGAGGACATGTGTTTGAGCCAATCAGTTGTGTTGTGAGAAGGTAGGGTGGTATACAGAAGATAGCCCTATTTGGTAAAAGGCCAAGTCCATATTATGGCAAGAACAGCTCAAATAAGCAAAGATAAAGGACAGTCCATTACTTTAAGGTGGGGAAAATTTTGAGAACTTTGAAACTTTCTTCAAGTGCAGTCGCAAAAATCATCAAGCGCTATGATGAAACTGTCTCTCATTAGGAACGCCACAGGAGAGGAAGACCCAGAGTTACCTCTGCTTTAGAGGATAAGTTCATTAGAGTTACCAGCCTCAGAAATTGCAGCCAAAATAAATGCTTCACAGAATTCATTGTAACAGACACATCTCAACATCAACTGTTCAGAGGAGACTTTGCAACAATTCATGGTCACACTTCTGCAAAGAAACCACTACTAAAGAACACCAATAATAAGAAGAGACTTAGCTATAATGGCTACCACGGCATTCTGCAGCGATACGCCATCCCATCTGGTTTGCGCTCAGTGGGACAATCATTTGTTTTTCAACAGGATAATGACCCAACACACCTCCAGGCTATGTAAGGGCTATTCGACCAAAAAGGATAATGATGGAGTGCTGCATCAGATGACCTGGCCTCCACAATCACCCGACCTCAACCCAATTGAGATGGTTTGGGATGAGTTGGACCACAGAGTGAAGGAAAAGGAGCTCAGCATATGTGGGAACTCCTTCAAGAATGGTGGAAAAGTGTCCCTCATGAAGCTGGTTGAGAGAATGCCAAGAGTGTGCAAAGTTGTCATCAAGGCTGGCTACTTTGAAGAACCTAAATATATATTTGTTTAACACTTTTTTGGTTACTACATGATTCCATATGTGTTATTTCATAGTTTTGATGTCTTTACTGTTATCCTACAATGTAGAAAATAGTAAAAAAAATAAAGAAAAACCTTTGAATGAGTAGGTGTGTCCAAACTTTTGGACACACCTACTCTTGTTTATTTTTTTATAGAAATGTCATGGCCGCTGCGGTGCAATTTAGAAGTATCCCAAAAACCCACCACCTGTGACCAATACATTTTCACTAGCACATTGTTTCCAAAGTAGAACAATTTGTCAGGAAAACCGTGGACATGGTTGTCTTACGCAGCAAACTAGAATAAATAACGTAGCAGTTTAGAATAATTAGGCTAAGGTTAGTAAAAGGGTTAAGGTTACCTAAAATGTTCTGTTAACCTGCTACGAAAAGTCACTTCCGGTCGTAGCTGTACTCTATCTAGTCACAACCCATTCATTCTGATTCATTCACGCCACTGTGGCAAATATTTTTTATAACTAATGTAAGATAGAGCAGCATCGTCATTTTGAATAGTAGCAAATGACAGTGGGCAGAACAAACAAGGAGGCGGGCAGAGCCAAGCAGAAGCTAGGGAGAACCAATGGGCTCGTTCTAGCAATTATTTGCATATTTCCGTTAGGGAATAAATACCTGCTCTTTGAAGTGCTCGTGTGCAATAACTCAATTCATCTATGTACTCCTGAACAACAACATTTTTGGAAACTTTAACAAAGGGTAAAGTGTACAAAAACGCATTCCTCTCTGTTTGTTGTAGGTATGGAGATCAAAAGCTTCATGGTTAGAAGATCAACAGAATTTCGGGCAAAATCCATCCCTCTCCACCTTCTCCCACTGCCGGCAACTGGGCTTCCTCTCATCACCATATTTGGTAGGAAGTTGAAACGACTACCGGATGCTTCACATTTATACATCCGTTGAAATCTCTTGCTCATTGTTCTATGACTGAGGTTTAAGATTCTCTTTCTGACCCACAAAATAACTCACATTCCCATAACCCTCAGTTTTACGCGGTGACGTACTGAGCATAACAAACAACTCAGGAAGAGCATATTTGATTCAGGTTAGACAGCTACCTACACACTCAAAATGCTGAAGGCTGTGATTCTCATTGGAGGCCCGCAGAAAGGTAAGTGTTAAATAAATCACTATTTTACAAATGCCTACATGTTCATTCTCCAGTACTGCTATATATAGCCATGTATCTTGCTAACGTTAGCTAGCTAGCCTTGCTCTAAAGGGCTAGCTAACTAGTTGATAGCTAGCTAACGTTAGTTGTAATGAATGACGTGGAGTGATCATGGAAACCCTCCGGTGCAGTTTGCATATCTAAACATTTTTAGCAATAAGCATTTGGTCGAAAAAGCAAGCAAACAAACGATTGCATGGGCTGACAGTTTACCATCAAGGTAGTTGATAGCCTGGCATAAACTTTCTGTGCTAGCTACCAGTACTTGCATTGGCATTAATTGAACGAGTTGGTTGCGTTCAACTCCTTTAGAATATAATAGGTTAGAGTGCTTTTTACTACATCAGAATCTAGAATGGAATAATTCGTTTTTACTTTTCCTAAGGTAACGTCTGAAAATGTTATGTGATCAACTGAGCAGGTGACTTTCATTGTCATACAGGGACACGGTTTCGACCGTTGTCATTTGAGGTCCCAAAACCCTTGTTTCCAGTTGCTGGTGTGCCCATGCTACAGCATCACATTGAAGCATGTGCCAAGGTCGGTTAGCACTGATAAAAATTATAAATTTCTACATCTTCATTGGTAGAAAGAAACATGGTTTTAATTTTCCCCATAGGTGCCAAATATGAAGGAGATTTTGCTTGTTGGCTTTTACCAGCCAAATGAAGAACTTACCAGATTCATTTGTAGCGCACAGCAGGAATTCAAAATCTTAATCAGGTAAACAAAAGGATCTTACAGAAATGTCATAAAACAAACATAGAACACATGAAATCAAATTTATTTGTCACATACACATGGTTAGCAGATGTTAATGCGAGTGTGCTTCTAGTTCCGACAATGCAGTAATAACCAACAAGTAATCTAACCTAACAATTACAAAACTACTACCTTATACACACACAAGTGTAAAGGGATAAAGAATATGTACATAAAGATATATGAATGAGTGATGGTACAGAACAGCATAGGCAAGATGCAGTAGATGGTATCGAGTACAGTATATACATATGAGATGGATCATTGAAAAACTTGTTGAACCTCTGTAGGTATTTGCAGGAGTATGCTGCTTTGGGCACTGGGGGTGGAATCTACCACTTCAGAGATCAGATTCTATCTGGTGGCCCAGAGGCATTCTTCATCATGAATGCTGACGTGTGCTCTGAGTTTCCTCTACCAGAGATGCTCAACTTCCAGAAAGAACACGGAGAGCCAAGCAGTTTCGTCATCATGGGGACAACTGTGAGGAGACATCCACAATTTCTATGGCTATGACCAAGATCAATACAGGGAAAAGTTAACAATTCATTGTTGGGAGTATGTTTGATGGGGACATTGGGGTATTATTCCTTTGACTTTCATTATTTATTTATTTTTCTTTGTTTTGCAGGCAAACAGAAAGCAGTCCATGAATTATGGCTGTATTGTGGAAAACCAGCAAACAAATGAGGTGATGATGCAGCACATTTTTAGTCATGGGCAATTCCACAGTAACAGAATTTGCGCTGATACTCAATCTTTCACTTTATGTATGCCAAACAAAAACCATTGATTTCAAAGTTTAACAAACCATACAACTCTATGCACAAGGGCTACTTTTAACAATTTACACTGAACATTTTGCAGATGCAAAGTTAGGAAACGGAATTTCTATAAAATCTCCATGTCTTCAAAACTGTAATATCTGCTCCAAATTTAGATTCAACAATGTCTGCATAAAGAATGGGGTGTCAGCTATGACATGACACATTGACTTTGAAAAAATCTATTTTGTTATTGAACTACAGTAAGTGAAGTGGATTTACACCCGGTAACAGAATTTTATCATGGGTCCTTGATCTTTACTACACAGAAATGCATAATTAAGGATATGAACGTCATTCTCTTCATGGTGATGTATCCTAAATAGGTACACAAAGGTTTAAATATGCAATATCCCCTTAACATATTTGGGTATTATTCAACACACTGGTTATTATTTTAATGAGCTCTGCCTCCAAACTGGCCAAACCTGAACCAATTATAGACATTTATGTTTCACAAGTTTGGACATCACAGTAGAGCTCAGTACAGTTCAGTAAAATATACACTGATGTACAAAATGTTAGTAACATTCGACTGACCGCGTGAAAGCTATGATCCCTTATTGATGTCACTTGTTAAATACACTTCAATAAGTGTAGATGAAGGGGAGAAGACATGTTGAAGAAGGATTTTTAAGCCTTGAGACAATTGATTGTGTATGTGTGCCATTCAGAGGGTAAATGGGCAAGACAAAAGATTAAGTGCCTTTGAACGGGGTATGGTAGTAGGTGCCAGGCGCGTCGCTTTGTGTGTCAAGAACTGCAACGCTGCTAGGTTTTTCACGCTCAACAGTTACCTGTGTGTATCAAGAATGGTCCACCACCCAAAAGACATCCAGCCAACTTGACACAACCGTGGGAAGCATTAGAGTTAACATGAGCCAGCATCCCTGTTGAACACTTTCGACACCTTGTAGAGTCCATGCCCTGATGACTTGAGGCTGTTCTGAGGGCAAACGGGGGTGCAACTCAATATTAGGAGGGTGTTCCGAATGTTTTGTACACTGTAGTTCAGTAGAGTACTTTAATATGCAGTACATTAGTGTACTCAATTCTAGTGTGCTCTACTGTGTATTGTACTGAACTCCACTATAGTTTTCTTTACTGTACTGTGTTGTCCCAACTTGTGAGCCCAACTGGTCTGTGACTACTATGATTTCCCACTGTAGCCAATTCATTTGCAGAAATTCTGTTACTGATTATTTTTATTTACACACACACACACACACACACTATTTACATTCAAATGTTGTCACATAGAAATGTCCTTGTTTTTGAAAAACAATAGTCCATTAAAATAACATGAAATTGATCAGAAATACAGTGTAGACATTGTTAATATTGTAAATGACTATTGTAGCTGGAAACGGCTGATGTTTAAAAAAAAAAAAAAAATGAATGGAATATCTACATAGGCTTGCAGAGGCCCATTATCAGCAATCATCACTCCTGTGTTCCAATGGCACGTTGTGTTAGCTAATCCAGGTTTATCATTTTAAAAGAAAACCCTTTTGCAATTATGTTAGCACAGCTGAAAACTGTTCTGATTAAAGAAGCAATAAAACTGGCCACCTTTAGACTAGTTGAGCATCAGCATTTGTGGGTTTGATTACAGGCTCAATAGCCAGAAACAAAATAACTTTCTCCTGAAACTGGTCAGTCTATTCTTGTTCTGAGAAAATGAAGGCTATTCCATGTGAGAAAATTCCAAGAAACTGAAGATCTCGTACTACTCCCTTCACAGAACAGCACAGCCCTAACCAGAATAGAAAGAGTGGGAGGCCCCAGTGTACAATTGAGCAAGAGGACAAGTACATTAGAGTGTCTAGTTTGAGAAACAGACGCCTCACAAGTCCTCAATTGGCAGCTCCATTAAATAGTACCCGCAAAACACCAGTCTCAACGTCAACAGTGAAGAGGCGACTCCGGGATGCTGGACTTCTAGACAGAGTTGCAAAGAAAAAGCCATATCTCAGACTGGCCAATAAAAATAAATGATTGGCAAAAGAACACAGACAGAGGAACTCTGCCTAGAAGTCCAGCATCCCGGAGTCGCCTCTTCACTGTTGACGTTGAGACTAGTGTTTTGTGGGTACTATTTAATGAAGCTGCTAGTTGAGGACTTGTGAGGCGCCTGTTTCTTAAACTAGACACTCTAATGTACTTGTCCTCTTGCTCTCTCCAGAAATTCCATTAACCGATTTGGTAATGGAATTGAGTTAATCACATAGTTCATAAACAAAATTGATGTCATTACTAACTAATGGTCTACCTTCTGTGAACTTTCATTATTAGGGAGAGAAATGTGAAAATATCTTAATGATATGGGTTTTTGGTAATGGAATTTCAAGGCAATGTTTTTTAAACCTACAGAAGGCAGAACAAATTCTCAAACTAAATATGTGTTGATATTAGTTGGCAGGGGTCTTTACCTCATGATTGTGTTTTGATGTAAATACCATAAGACTTTTTCTCCTAGATGTATTCTATGACCTCTTATCCATCTGTTTGACCTAAAATCAAAGCCTTTGCTTATTTGTAATTTTTAGGATGGAAAATGGTTGAAAAATGTCTCTCCTATTTTTTTCTAAAGTAGACTTACCTTTCATTTGACCTGCTCCTATGAACTTTACATTGACATTTTAGTCATTTAGCAGACATGCTTATCCAGAACAATTAGTGTTAAGTGCCTTTCTCAAGGGCACATGGACAGATTTTTCATCTAGTTGGCTCAGGGATTTCAACCAGCAACCCTTTGGTTACTGGCCCAACGCTCTTAACTGCTAGATTACTTGCCATCCACTTCATGTTGGTGCTTTTCTATGAACATTGGACAGTTCTTACTTGATTCAGAACGTAATCTCCTGCTCTTATTTCAGGTTTTACATTATGTGGAGAAGCCTAGCACTTTTGTTAGTGACATCATCAACTGTGGAATATACCTGTTTACCCCGGAGATCTTCCAACACATTGGGGCAGTCTTCCAGAAGAACCAGCAGGACATGCTGTTGTAAGTGGGAGGAATCCCTCGGGGACCCTATCGTGGGAGCATAGAGATCCTATAAAGATCCTAGGATTTCTGTGCGTGGGAGTGGTGCATGTGCATTTTTATCAATTCCTATCCTTGGTTGTCCTTCATGTCTTTTTTTTCCTTTCCCCTTTCCTGCCATCATTCCGTTTCCCATCACCAGATATCCATATGAGGGGTAAGTCGGTACAGCTAGGCTGCACAGTGTGGTTGTAGAGCTGGGCATTAGTAAAATACGTCACACAAAAAGATGTTTCTTCATGGAGTCAATACCAGCACGTGGGGTGATGACAGTAGATCATTCTTAAAGCTGCAATGTAGCACTTTTTGGGTGACCTGCCAATTCACAGAATTGTGAGTTATAGATCTTTCATTCTCATGGAAAGCAAGTCTAAGAAGCGGTAATGTTCTATGTGCACTATTTCTATGCCGCCTGTGCTTAAGTGTTTTGCACACCAGCTTCAAACAGCTGAAAATACAATATTTTTGGTTATTGAAAATATATTTCACAGTGGTTTAGATTGTACAATGATTATCTATACATTGCTTGTTTTGTCAAACTTTCCACACACTGCACATCCTCATCACTTTTCAATATAAGTTGGCATACAGATCTATACAATTGGTTATTAATCACATGTACAATCATTTCAATAACATTGACACATTCAAAAGGGGTTGTGATATTTGTATATTAAGATTCTTTGAGTATGTGTAACATTACTCAAGTCAACCATGTTGCCTCTTCTTCTGTCAAATAAATGTTCCTGTCACAATTCATTTTAATTCTACTGAGCTTGTCAACTTAACACTCCATGTATCCTTAAGCACTTGTGAATCCTCTACTCACTTTTGTTTACAGCCGTTAACTGTCTTGTTGCCTTTCAAAATTCAATCAGAAATAGTTGTGATCTACCTTTGGTAAACACTTTTTTACTACAGAATAGTCTCATACATTGATCTCTTCCTCAGAGATGAGCAGACCAATGGCAACGGCTGGCATCGGGCTGAGGCCATTCGGTTAGAACAGGACATTTTCACAGCCCTGGCTGGGCAGGGCAAGCTCTACGTCTACAAAACACCTGCCTTCTGGAGCCAGATCAAATCTGCAGGGTGAGTAAGTAGTCTCCATCTGTGAAACCTGAAGACGCCGGCATAGTGTACTGTCATGAATCGGCTTTGTCTCATTTTTGTTAACAGGTCTGCAATATACGCCAGTCGGTTGTACCTTAACCAGTACCATAAAACACATCCTGAAAGACTGGCTACAACTGAGGATGGAGGGCCTAGAATAAGTGGTAAACTAATCCAGTACTCTTAGCTTTGCAGTTTCTAGTTTGTTCACACCAGTGATTTGGTTTTGTTGTGTCCCAGGAAATGTTTACATTCACCCAACAGCCAATATTGACCCTACTGCGGTGGTAAGTGCTTCTTCTCCTCAGTATTACTACTTACACATACAGCACAAGACAAACATATTCCTAATGTTTTTCTATAGTTGGGTCCCAACGTCTCAATAGGCACAGGAGTGACCATCGGGGCTGGGGTGCGTGTGAGAGAGTCCATCATCCTCCACGGGGCTACCCTACAGGCAAGCAGTTGCCAGTGGCAAATGTCATTGTTTAAATTTGCCAGTTCCCCAGGCGAAAAATGCTGAAATGGCTCTTCCCTTGATAGCTCATATTTTTATGATCATGTCTGTGTTTTAAAGTAGGATTGATAATCGAGTGACCCAATTCCATTGTCATATGGTTCTTTTAGGATCACAGTTGTGTGTTGAACTGTATAGTGGGGTGGGACAGCACTATTGGCAAGTGGGCCAGAGTTGAAGGAACTCCCAGTGACCCAAATCCAAATGACCCCTATGCAAAAATAGACAGTGAAACACTCTTCAGAGATGGAAAACTCACACCATCAATCACCATTCTTGGTAAGTTTCGTATACACCAGTCCTTTCCAGCATGGTTTCAGAAACTACAATAGAGTTAGCACAGTCTGACGTTAGTGTGAAAAAGATGTTGGATACATGTTTAGATCATGTGAAATAATTGTATACAAAAGTTAAACTACATACATCACCTGCCCAGACCCACTTGCCCCCACTCATCACATTCTGCCACATGGCCTCAAACTGCATCATTCTGTTTCTCGCCGTCGTCCCCGCTTTTTCAATATTTAGTGTGAACGACAGGATTGGCAATGTTTTAATATGCTCTTCCCCCCCCAGGTTGTAATGTGACTATCCCATCGGAGGTGATCATACTCAACTCGATTGTTCTGCCACACAAAGACCTCAACAGGAGTTTCAAAAACCAAATTATACTGTAGTTAATTTGCTGCGTTCTGTGTTCATTTAGTGTCAAACTAATTAAGGATTGTAGCTTGAAGAACAATGTCACTGCCTCTGGGTTATTGTATAGAAGATGACACTAGGTGTATGGAAAGATTGTAGGTTTTAGCCTTTATAAATTAAAAGGATGTAATGAGATGGTTTGGAGGATGATAGTGGGTTGGTTAGATTACCTCGACATGAATGTCATTCCGTAACTTTGAGCGGCCGCCCGCCTGTGTTTTGGTAAAAAGCCGAGGAATGAGCCTGGAGAAATGTAAACCACTGAAATTCAGAGCTATGGATGCAACCATGTTGAGGCTAGACAGTGTTTAAACATTGGTGTAAAACAAGCTTATTTTGGATTCTGATGGGGTATGACAGTTGAGCTAATCTTCAAGAATCAAAAGGGTGTGTGCACACAATTAAGTCAAATGGATGTAGCAACGAAGGATTCTAATTTGACATTTCTGCACTATCCCTATGATTAGCTCTGGATTCACTACCATGCAAGGGAAATTAAAACAATGTTTATTTTGGCATAGGGTTTGGTAGCAGTACTTACCATTCATTGGTGCTAGCCTAGTTACTGAAATGTCATCTTGGAAAAAAGTGAAAGTCTGCAGCTGATTTAGTAAGATTGCAAAATGAAAGGAATTGGTTTGCTGTTTAATTTTGAGGGGTAATTTGTGGGCCTTTTTACATGTGCTTTGATTAAAACATGACCATTAATTGCAAGCGTTTACATTCTCTGAAAGAAATGACTGCCTCATGTTTTTGGTTAAATGGGTAAGCAGTAGTTCGAAATAAAGTGGCAACCTTGCCTGTTTTGGTAAATAACTGAGGGATGGGGCTGTTGAACTGTACCACTTCAAATTCATAGACAGCGCTAGGGATGCAAGGACTGACCAACCATGAGATGAAGTTTAACCTTGAGGCTAGTGTTTGTCCAAAAATGAATGTACCAATTGCAATCGAAAAATGTTTGCTTTCAATTTGAACATGGCAGGTAACTTCGATTCGGGGCTGTAGGAGAGATTTACTTTAATGAGTAGCCATTGATTCTGTACATGTGACAATCAAATGGGAGATTGTTACCCAGTATAAAATTGTTGCTGCATGCCTAATTTGCTTCAAATCAAGCGCTCCTTGTTTAAAAAAAAAAACGTTTGTAACTAAATTGCAAATGGTCTGTGCGCCAAGTATAGGAGAAAAGGTGTCAATTCCCACGTTCATGCAGAAATGTTTCATTTCACAGATCTCTCCATTTAGAAACAGTATAACAATTTCATAATGTAGTTTATTTAAAGTTTTTCATGCATTAGTGTGGTTCCTAAAAATGTACACCATTCTAACCCTTATACTCCATGTTATGATACAAAACAACATTTAACACTGAAAAGATAGCCAAATGTGAAGTGCTTTAGTTAGTCATGAATATGATATCAGTTGGGGGATGTGAAGAACTTATTTTTGCCCGGGTCAGTCTTTGCCCTGTTACTGCAACAACAACAAAAACATAAGTGACAATGAAGAGCTAGCACATCATTGTCATACCATCTACAATAGTTAAGCAAATTACAAAAATGTTTTAATTTAAGAAAAAAAAAAAGTGGTCTTACGTATTGTTGAAGGCATTCTTCATTCTGCCCTTAAGAGAACCACTGGTAGGAGTCTTGGGGTATTTACTCAGCTCAGGGGAAGTCAGCGGTTTAAACAGACGATCTGAAGAGGTGGTACATGCATGTTAGAGGCACCATGATGATTTAGCATTTGTCATAGTCCAGCATCATGTACACAAGTAACGCCGGTGACATTTGGGTGAGGGCTGTTGAGTCCCCATTGATGGGGGAAAATGTAATAGCACAGCAGCTTAGTGTTGCTGGCAAGTTGTGCGTTTACCTCTGTCTGTACTGTGGCTCTCGCTATTGATGTTGGCGTCGACAACTGATGATATAACTTGGTCCCTCGCCACCATGATGAGGCGTTTCCAGTACTCAGCAGGGAACGACAGCATTCTGCCTATGACCTTAGAGATTAAATCAACAAACTAGTTTCACAAATACAGAGGCATCACGCCAAATTCAAATTGTATTACCATCTCTATGGGTGACATTGACAGTGAAAGTGTTTCAGCACCGAATCACTGTGGCACTTAACTTTTTTTTTTTACCTTCAGGAACCCTGCTAAATACTGGAATAGTGATATAAATTGCATTACATTCATGCACAAGACAGTGCCCACCATTGGCTGAATGTTTGTGTCCCTCATAATGGTCATTGGGGAGGGCTCTGCCATTCCATGTCCAACAATGGTTGGTCCAAACACTCTGGACAAATTGTTCTTGTCCATCTGACAGAGGGGGCTCTGCATGACTCTACAGTGAGAGGGAAGGCAGTGTGCAGTTTTTTATTAAGACAAACCTCTTATTGAATATAGACTTCCTGTTTACTCATGCAATAAACTGCAGCCGAGTGGTCCAATTTTGCTTAACTACAATTATCTTGACGACTTATGGAACTCAACATTTATGGAACTGCAAGTTGAGAAAAATGGGTCAACGTCACAAATCAGTGCCCGATCATGGAGAGAAACCCAATAAAATCACTAAAGCCAGAGGTATCCCATCACCCGTAGGTGTTACCTCTGCAGATGAAGCATGAGGAAAGCCAGTGTCTCTCTGTTGGGCTTAGGCAGATCCCCTATGGCCCGGTACATTATTGCTGCGCTGTCGTCATCATCTGGAATCTCTGTAATTGATACACATCCCATCAGCGAGGCCCGTGGGACACCGTAAGATAAAGGTAACAATGCCGAGAGATACAGTACACCTCAAATCTATAACCCCTCGGCGGATTGTAATCTTTCAGCTGATTCGCTCACTTCATTATGACTGAGAAGGCCTCGAGAGTGTGGAAATTAGAGTTCTCTGTAGCATATATCTATTATTGGCTGCCAAGGAAATTAGACAAAAGCAACCCTGAGCTCCCTCAGACGTCAACGCAATTGACAAAAGAGAGGTGCCATGTCCTAAAGTCAAATCGGCTTTTCTAAGAGGCAGCGAGAAAGACTGATTTAGATTGGATAATTCCCGGCACGGTGCAAATTACCACTTACCCTTCACTCAAGATCATATACAAGATTGAAGCGAATATGCTGAAAGTAGACAAACTGGGCTGGGAGAAATATTGAGCGTTGATTGTTTTACAGTCATCAGGGTAGTTGGTCAGGAATCACAACGAAATAACCATCTGCCCTAAATGGATGAACTTAAGGAAACCCATTCCATCTCTCCAGCACTTTATACCTAAAGCTTTCCAAGGCGATATTGAGATCATTAAAAGTCCAGTTACTGCCAAATGCATTCTATCAAGCATTCCATTTATGTAGATTACATAGAGCAGATACTCTAGCGCGGCTTAAAACCAGAGGCCAAATCGCAAAGTCTGAGTTCAACACTCAGATCCTGCTTTTAAGTTCTGGGTCCACGCGTTCAGAGAACTTCTCTTTTCAAGTTACGGGGAAGTCTATGGGCCAAAATGTCACTTCTGAAATTTGAAAGATGCCAACACCTGCAAAAAAATCAAGATTTATAAAAAGCACCGGAACTAATGCATCCCGTTGTGTCACGACAGCTCTACGGTACCATTTATGTAGTCTGAAATCTATTGCAGACAGACTACTATTGTATTGGTTCTGCACAGTGGTTATAACCTAGTGCTCTTCGGTGTTAATAATCCAATACAATTGTAATCACAGCTGCTCAACAGGCAATTAAGACCACCTCAAAAGGATGACTATTGTATACCCTCCACTTGAGAAACTATGGCTGCATTTAGACAGGCAAACCACTTCTGATCTTTTTTTCCACTAACTGGTCATTTGACCAATCATGTCAGCTCTTCACATCAACTCTTTCAGAGCTCATCCCGATTGGTTAAAATGTGTGAGGTAAAAAAAAAATCTGAATTTGTCTGTCTGTAGACGCAGCCCAAGTGTCCCTTCCATTTGGTGGTGTGACATCTTCGTGACAGTGGAGGAGTCCCAAATGGCACCCTATATAGTGCACTGCTGTACTACTGTTGACCAGGGAACACATACCACAGGCCTCCATGAAGGTTCTATGCAGCCTGAAGGTGATGAGAGGCTCCTTCAGTTTCCTCAGGAAGTCCTTGAGAAGTCCACAGACAACGTGGATCTCATCCACTCTACTGAGCATGAGTGGCCTTTTCCCATTAATGTATCTCTCCCTCAGCGCCTTCACCATACGCTCACCCCCAGGAACACGGTAGATGCCTTTCTAAAACAGAGGGAGGAGGAAGTCAAACTTCTAGATGTTGATAACTAGGCAAATATAAAAATGTCTGAATGGAAAGTATTCCAGATTGAGAATAACATACCTCCTCCAATCCTCTTTTCTCAATTTCATTCACACACTGAACAATAATCTGAGGGATCCTAGGCTGGGTAGGTGGGGCAAAGCTCTCTAATGTGTCCTGCAAGTGAATGTATATAAATAAATATATTCATACATCTCTCCCTCTCAAACAGAACAAAGCAAGGTTGGAACCTTAGGGAATATTGAGTTGTGGTACCTCAGCTCCATGAGCTCCACATGAGGCAGGGCAGCTTTCTAGGCACTTCGGTTTACATTCGGGATGAGCTACCACACGGCAGTCCCTGCACTTCACAGCCATCTTCCCAAACCGGATCCTCTTCCCACATGGAACACACATTTCTGGACGAATCACCTGAAAAGGGCCCACCCAGATGGCTAGAATTTGCATTCACATTCTAAATAGTACTAACAATTCCTATTCAAGAGTCCATATGTTGTTTAACATGAGACGGGAATCCATGAAACAGTTCTTACCGTTTTAGACAGGAAGTAGTGTCTCAAAGTTTTGCTAACAGTGGGAGTGAACACCTGGTTAAATCTAGGCTCTGTGGTGGACTCCATTTCTGTCATGGTGTCCGGCTCCACGGTAGTATCATGATCAACAGCGGTTTCTTCATTGGGAGTCCACACGGACGTTTGCTCTGAAGAACAGAAATGTTGACAATTTATTTGAATGGGAATTGGGAAACGTCGCTTGAGCCACAGCAACCGTGGAGTACATCTCCCTTACCGCCAACAGATGAAATCTGGTGCTCCTTCCGGTAAGTCCTGGGTAGTTTCTCAGGTGTTTCCTGGGTGATGTCGATCACCATGTGAATTTGACCTCCGCTCTCTGGGGTTGTGACGGACGCGGTCACAATCGTAGTCTCAACTTCCTGAATAAGAGTGCGAAACACTTGCCATTGTCACAATTCATATTTCATTAACTAATCTGATCATGCCATTCTAACGGAGTTAGTCAGTGCTGAATTGTCTTTGTTCACAGAGTGAAGTGGTCTCTAAAGCGCATGTGGGAGGATAAGGAATGTGACCGAGGTAGACAAAGACTACATCCCAAATGTCACTATTATATACTGAAGTAGTTCCCATTGAAAATAGGGTGACATTTCCACCTGTGCACTGAAAGGATGACACCGAGCAGAGGGCCCGGAGACTGACGAATGAGCCACCTAATAGCAAGTGACAACCCACTGGGCACAGACGTCAGTCCAACACCTAGTTGACCGAGTTGTCAACTAGTGCGAATGCAACAAACAAAATGTCACCATGTCATTGGATTTAAGTAAAAAATATGAAATTCCCTTGCGGTGACCAATTCAAATCCAATCAGTTTTCCATGTGAATTCAGTCACAGATATCTGGTTGAAATGACATGGAAACAACGTTGATTCAAAGAGTTCTTGCCGAGTGGGTAGGTCCAGGGACCCAATGGCCAGGAACACAGATGATTCCACAGATTAAACGTCTAACCAGGAACGGCTAATGTCTTAACTGTATTCTAAACCATCATGGGTGCAAATGAACAATTCTCTGTTAATCCAGCAAGGTTCTTTCTATCCCACAAAATGTTCAATGATTTATTTTCAAAAGGACACAAGCTCTAATGACCTGCTGATAAAATGAATGTATACGTTTGGGGAAAAAAATGAAAAAGAAAAAATCATATTTTTGTGCTTAGGGCTTAAGATAGACTGGCTGAACCAAGTCACTGTCTCCCCGGTGAAAAGGCCTTAGTTCCACTCCAGCTGATTCAAATAACTTCCAGAAAAACTAGACTGCCATTGCATTGTGAAGCCAAATACATTTTAGCAGATGATTGTGTAAAACCAGAGGGCTTCCACTTTTAAAGAAAGGAATAAGCATCAATTTGCAACATGAACAATTCAGAGTCCATTTTGTGTGGTTGAAACTGAAACCCCAGTGAATTTCTCTTATTGAAGAGAACAAATCCATGGACCTCCACGTTGCAGCCTTAGGTTGATGAAAAGAATGTTTGGTCAAAAATCACTCGTATTTAGCCTTTGCTTACCTTTTCCATTGGTCTTCTTTCAAGGAGATCGTCTGAACGGCCACCTACTCTTCCCCTCTTCCCTGCGTGCGCACCGACAGTCGGTCCCATGGAGGAGCGCTGGTAATGCCCAAAAGTGCAGAACATAGGTCAAACCACCATCGTAATCACAGCTTCAACCTCAAAGAGGTCCGCACTTACCCTTTTTTCCCTTGCTCTCGACTTAAGTGGTTTCACGGCTGTCACATCCAGGTCCTGTTCATATTGAAAACAAAATATTCACGGCAAAAGGTGACACATGGACAAGCCACATCCAGCTTTGACATTTAATTACATGGATGTTCAGTCATAAATACCCCCAAAAAACGTTTAAAAAAAAAACTAAACACCTACCATGTCATCATCAGTTCTATCGTAACTAATATCAGAGTGAGACAGGAATGAAGACTCATCGATGACAGATAATCTAATGAGAGAGCAGAAGAAACAAAATAAAAACAAAAAAAACTACGGAAATGTGAAGTCATCTAAAAAGTAACGGCTGTACGTGTGATACCGTTTGCTCTTGTGCTGGGTGACGTTGGCTCCCCTGTGGTTGAAGTTGGCCAGCAGAGATCTCTGCTCGTCATTCAGACACGCATTGGACTTGCTGTCGTGGACCAGTATGTCACACATCAGTTGCATCTGCCGCTGCTGCGTAGGAATACAATATGACAGTTAAAAAGGGAGGACATGTCCGGCCTTCATTACATACGTTACAAATCAAGCCATGCGTTCATTTATGAATGTTGAAGTGCATCACTGATAAGTTCACAAGTTTTACGCAAAATATAACGGCGCTACTACATTTGCCATGAATAGGACACCGACCATGACATTGTGAAAGTCAAGGACTTTCGAACAGTGTAAATCACAAGTTCCAATAGGGCAGTGCAACAAGGTTAAAAGGAGCCATACCAGGTACTGAAAGTCTGCCTCAGCCTTGTAACGCTTCTTGATCTCTACATCGACCTGGTTGCGACAGTGTTTTAGTTTGACCTCCAGGGCAGCCTGGGCTATGTCGGACTTCAACAGTAGCGCCTTGTGCCTCTTCAGCTCCAGCTCTGCATGTAACCATTTCTTCCTTGTGGCATCATAGTTATTTACTACCTCAATAAACTCTGGCAGAAAGAGAAGACGAAAGCGGCGAGGCTTAGGTCAGATACCAATTTGAACGCCATGGGCAGCAATAATAGCCTGTTCCGTGTGTATATAAAATGCCAGAACAAAAAGGATACACCAGAACAATAAATGAGTACATGCAAAGTTTGGCCATGACATCTCACTACAAAAATCACACATGAACATGTCTTTTAGTGGAATACACCTTGAAAAGGTTCTCAAGTCACATGTCTGAGACTATACTGTAGTGTACCATTCAACATTGTCCGTTCACATTTTAGGAGCCGTAACACTTCCTGAATGGAAAAAAAAGCTAAATAACATGTACACACAAAAAAAATTGATTTGACTGGACATTCACTTATATAAGTCCCAGGTAAACCCATGGAATGTAAACATCTGAAAAGGAATATGGTATTGCAGAATGGACTTCTAATTCTGTGAAACAGACACTCTGGCCAAAACCAAAATGTATAGTGTAGAGCCAGAAAGAAAACTTGCATTCTCACCAAGTTCAGTGTTGTTCATTGCATTTTCCTCCACAGCAATCCGTTGAAGGCACAGAGAGAGAAGCTCCCTGATAAAGGCTTCGCCCATTTCACTGGTGGATAGAATAGTTTGCATCGAAATACATTGAGACTAAATTCAGAGACGCATAGCGCAATGGCCTAAAAGTCAAAAACGATCAATAGGCCTACACTACAGCTCCTCCTTACCTTTCAGGTAGGACGCAGGGTGTCAAATGAACATGCTTTCGGGGAGCCAAATAAAAGGCCATACCTATCACTGGGATAATCCAAACTGCACCGAAACAGGTAGGCTATTTCACGGATTTAAATTAATAAATCAATCAATAATCAATACGTATCACTAGTTTCAAAATCAATATAATATAATAATATATTATATATATATAATAATAATATAATATCACATTAACATTTGAGGACTAAAATAGGAATACACACCTAAACATAGAACATTCTAATTACAAAGCGCGCGCACCTGCTGCTGGATATGTGGACATGACCACCCAGCGCGATCCCGTTGTCTGTCAAACAAACAGCTGTGGTGTTTAGTAGACCGGGCCTACCAGTCGGCAATATAATGTAACTTCTTAACAATGTTATTTGCTGTTAACATTTTAGCCTACATGCTAGTAACATCACAAACATTTACAAGAACTGTCGGCGCTGAACTAGTAGGTCTATCTGGGCATAGGAGGCGACGATGAATGACGAGTCTCCTGTCTAGCCCAGTTAGCTACCATTCATTTCCCCATTAGACTGTAGTGATGTCAAGGGCATAACTTTGTTTTGGATATTGGGGGGGTATGGGTCAATGTGTTCCAGTGTCAAAAGGCAAAATACATCCAAAAATGTCCTGATAATTTGGTCAATATACCCCAATCACCATTTATTTTATTACCATCCCAAAGTGCAATTTTAACCTTCCCAAAATAGGACCTACAGTAGGTCATTCACAGTGATTTTAAAGGCTAATAAGAGTATTACTGAAATAGATAAACGGGGCTGTCAACTAAGCCAGAAATTCACCTCTAAAAAGGCCAACATTGTAATAATATTCAAGTCTATTTTGCATAAATGTACAGGTAACTGACAAAATAAAGGGAACACTTGTGTAAATGAGGTATACAAAGTATATTGAAAGCAGGTACTTCCACACAGGTGTGGTTCCTGAGTTAATTAAGCAATTAACATCCCATAATGCTTAGGGTTTTGTACATGTAGGATATAAAAATGGCAGGTTGCCCATTATTTTGTCTACCATGGCAAAAGAAGAGAGCTCAGTGGTCTCAAAGGAGCATAGGGGGGTTTAAAGGGTGTGCATGCGTGCATCTCAGTCACCAGATCTCAACCCAATTGAACACTTATGGGAGATTCTGGAGCAGGGCCTGAGACAACCACCATCAACAAAACACCAAATTATGGAATTTCTCCAATAGAGTTCCGGACACAAATTGAAGCTGTTCTGGTGGCTCACTGAAGCTGTTCTGGTGGCTCAATGCCCTATTATGACACTATGTTGGTGTTCCCTTTATTTTGTCAGTTAGGCCTACGTGTACATAAATAATTTGCCTACATTTCAAAGAGTAGCCTAGGATATATGTACACATTGATGCTGATATGAGGGAGGCACCAGAAAATGTAGCCAAACTTTTAATTACATACATTTAGGCTAAACGCCAGTCATGTTTGACAAATATAATGTAGGATTATATTAACATTAACATCTAAAAAGCTGATTTTGTTGACATACTCGAGGAACAGTTCGTTCAGATCAAATGGTCACAAGAGTGGAGAGAAAGGCCAGCACACATCACCCACCTTGCAATCTGAGCAGAAGCCCTCAGCATTTTGAAACTATTTAATCATAAACCTAATTGTTTAAATCCTGGAGGTGTTATGCCATTTTATGAGGCATGTCTTAACTTGTTTTAAAGTAGCCTATGCAAAATCAGACCTAGTTGAGGGAATTATTTTATAAACACTTCTTTTTGCCATTGAAACTAACATTTCTCTCATGTCTGTTGGATTTCAAATGAACTTTTTTTCATTGTCCAGCAGCCAAAGACACAATCCTAGTTATATTATCAACCCATGCTTGTTTTACTTTCTTTTTTTTTACCCTTATTTTACCAGGTAAGTTGACTGAGAACACATTCTCATTTACAGCAACAACCGTGGGAATAGTTACAGGGGAGAGATGAATAAGCCAATTGGAAGCTGGGGATGATTAGGTGGCCATGATGGTATTTAGTCAGGACACCTTTTACAATAAGTACCATAGGATCTTTAGTAACCACAAAGAGTCACCGGTTTAATGTCTAATCCGAAAGACAGTACCTTACACAGGGCAATGTCCCCAGTCACTGCCCTGGGATATATATTTTTTGACCAGAGGAAAGAGTTCCACCTACCGGCCCTCCAACAACACTTCCAGCAGCTTCTGATCTCCCATCCAGGGACAGACCAGGACCAACCCTGCTTAGCTTCAAAGACAAGCCATCAGTGGGATGCAGGGTGGTATGTTGCATCTTTGGATCTCCCCTCTTTCTACATTTTAAACTGATATTTTCCTCTCTGTCACATGAAACCGCCTGAATGTGCAGTGCGCTTTTTAGAACAGCGTGTTACCGCTAATTGCATTTTGGAACATGTGTACGACGCCTATTGGCCTACTGCCATGTGCACGTTGCTGCGCAACTTAAAGCATATTTGTCTGTGGGGGGATACAATCATAAAATGAGGAACTGAATCACTGCAGTGCGATGCCACATAATGCCAGTAGCTTCCTGGCACTTTACAGTGGGGATTTTTTCTCTCTCCAATCAATCAAACTAATCATGGTAGGATGTTAAAGGGGGGGTCAAATTGACCTGTTTCTAATATTGGGGGGGTCATGACCCCCATCCCCCCTGCAAGTTACGTGCCTTGATGATGTGCAGTTTGCGAACGATGTGTTCTTTTTGAACAACTCTTTTTACTTACTTGAGAGTCATGATCTGTTTTTCAGAGTGACTCATTCATTTTAGTCATTCATTTGACTTGCAGTAATGATTTATACAGGAGGATTAATACATGCTCCTCCGGCTCAGCAGCTCCACCTGTCTATCATGTGCACGCAGAAAATGTGATCATGCATGCAGGCAGCATAGAGAAGAAAAGGGCATGTTTAGTACTGATAAATGATTGCATGGTGCAATAATGAATGCAATTAATTGATTATTGAATGTTATCGATGGACACAGCTTTGTAGAACCAAAACATACACAGCCTGCTTCTGCTTAGCACTCAAACTGGAGAACTAATCATTTTGGGGGGGCTAATGCAGTTCGCGAACGATATTGTGCTCATCTCCCTTGCGGCTGCCAAGCAATTGCATTCCTCTAAGAGTCTTTCACAATCTAGTCCAGTTGCGGTCGCAAGTAGACCTCGTTTCAAAGGTACTCATAAATAATCATATTTTCAGGTCTCTCCAGAGTTGCTTGATCGGGTTCAAGTCCGGGCTCTGGCTGGGCCACTCAAGGACATTCCGAGACTTGTTCCGAAGCCACTCCAACATTGTCTTGGCTGTGCTTAGGGTCATTGTCCAGTTGGAAGGTGAACGTTTGACCCCATCTGAGGTCCTGAGTGCTCTGGAGCAGGTTTTCATCAAAGATCTCGTTGTGCTTTGCTCCGTTCATCTTTCCCTCTATCATGACTAGTCTCTCAGTCCCTGCTGCTGAAAAACATCCCCACAAAATGATGCTGCCACCACTATGTTTCACTGTCGGGATGGTGCCAGGTTTCCTCCAGATGTGACACTTGGCATTCAGGCCAAAAAGTTCAATCTTGGTTTCATCAGACCAGAGAATCTTGTTTCTCATGGTCTGAGAGTCCTTTATGTGCCTTTTACTGAGGAGTGTCTTCCACCAGGCCAATCTACCATAAAGGCCTGATTGGTGGAGTGCTGCAGAGATGGTTGTCCTTCTGGAAGGTTCTCCCATCTCCACAGTGGAACTCTGGAGCTCTGTCAGAGTGACCATCGGGTTCTTGGGCACCTCCCTGACCAAGGCCCTTCTCCCCCGATTGCTCAGTTTGGCCGGGCAGCCAGCCCTAGGAAGAGTCTTGGTGGTTCCAAACTTCTTCCATTTAAGAAATGATGGAGGCCACTGTGTTCTTGGGGACCTTCAATGTTGCAGAAACCTTTTGGTAAACCTTCCCAGATCTGTGCCTCGACACAATCCTGTCTCGGAGCTCTACGGACAATTCCTTTGACCTCATGGCTTGGTTTTTTCTCTGACATACACTGTCAACTGTGGGACCTTATATAGACAGGTGTGTGCCTTTCCAAATCATGTCCAATCAATTGAATTTACCACAGGTGGACTCCAATCAGGTGGTAGAAAAATCTCAAGGATGATAAATGGAAACAGGATGCACCTGAGCTCAATTTCGAGTCTCATAGCAAAGGGTCTGAATACTTATGTAAACATGAATACTTATGTACTTATGTTTTTTTTATTTTATACATTTGTAAACATTTCTAAAAAACTGATTTTGATTTGTCATTATGGGATATTGTGTATAGATTGAAGAGGGTAAACAAAAACTTTTATACATTTTAGAATAAGGATGTAACATAACAAAAGGTGGTCGAGGGGTCTGAATACTTTCTGAAAATTACACTAGTTCCTCAATGTACACGGAACATAAATATAAAACGCAACATGCAAGAATTTCAAAGATTTTACTGAGTTATAGTTCATATAAGGAAATCAGTCAATTGATACACATTCATTAGACCCCAATCTATGGATTTCACATGACTGGGAATACAGATATGCATCTGTTGGTCACAAATACCTTAACAAATGTAAGGGCATGAATCAGAAGAGCAGTCAGTATCTGGTGTGACCAACATTTGCCTCATGGAGCGAGACACATGTCCTTCGCATAGAGTTGATCAGGCTGTTAGCTGTGGCCTGTGGAATGTTGTCCCACTCCGCTTCAATGGCTGTGCAAAGTTTCTGTATAGTCGCGGGAACTGGAACACGCTGTTGTACACTTAAATCCAGAGCATCCCAAACATGCTCAATGGGTGACATGTCTTTTGAGTATGTAGGCCATGAAAGAACTGGGACATTTTCAGCTTCCAGGAATTGTGTACAGATCCTTGCAACATGGGGCTGTGCATTATCATGCTGAAACGTGAAGTAATGGCGGCGGATGAATGGCACAACAATGAGCCTCAGGATCTCGTCACGGTATCTCTGTGCATTCAAATTGCCATCGATAAAATGCCATTGTGTTCGTTGTCCGTAGCTTATGCCTGCCCATACCATAACTCCACCGCCATTATGGGGCACTCTGTTCACAACATTAACATCAGCAAACCTCTCGCCCACACAACACCATACACGGTGTCTGCCATCTCCCGGTACAGTTGAAACCGGGATTTATCTGTGAAGTGCACACTTCTCCAGCATGCCAGTGGTCATCGAAGGAGAGCCGTTGCCCACTGAAGTCAGTTATGACACTAAACTGCATTCAGGTCAAGACCCTGGTGTGGACGACAAGGATGCAGATGAGTTTCCCTGAGACAGTTTCTGACAGTTTGTGCAGAAGTTATTTGGTTGTGCAAACCCACAGATTCTTCGGCTGTCCGTGTGGCTGGTCTCAGACAATCCTGCAGGTGAAGAAGCTGAATGTGGAAGTCCTGGGCTGGCAAGGTTACACGTGGTCTGCGGTTGTGAGGCCATTGCGGTTGTGAGGCCAAATTCTCTAGAACGACGTTGGAGGCGGTTTATGGTAGAAAAATGAACATTCTATTCTCTGGCAACAGCTCTGGTGGAAATTCCTGCAGTCAGCATGCCAATTGGACACACCCTCAAATCTTGAGACATCTGTGGCATTGTGTTGTGTGACAAAACTGCACATTTTAGTGGGGCCTTTTATTGTCTCCTTTGATAATCCGTCCACCTGATAGGTGTGGCATATTAAGAAGCTGATTAAACAGCATGATCATTACACAGGTGCTCATGAAACAAGGGACCAACACATGTTGCATTTATATTTTTGTTCAGTGTATTTATCAAATCTTTACAGCTCTCTCCCTTTCGATAATCAAAGAGCCTGTGCGTTTATAAGCCTATCTCTGCATTCTGTGCTAAGTTCTTTAGCTGCCATTTGCTCACGGTGTAGGCTATCATACAATGTGTCCATTTGGCAGAGGGAGGCTCTCTTGCATTAGATCCATTTTCAGTTTTAGAGTTGTATCTTTTTCATTTATATTTAGGGAATTTAGATTACCAACATGACAATGATTTTGAGATATAAATAAATTATTATAATTGAAATGAACTGTTCAATGAAAATGTGCACATGACATTCATAACGAGCATGCAGATCAGTAGAAAGATAGTAAGATTAGTTGTAAATTGTCACTCCACATGAAAAAGGTATACGACCTCTGGTTCTAGCCTATTACCGACAACTTCAGGAGTGTGCCGGCAAAGGGAGAATCTGTGCAGGGGGAGCAGGGTGAGTCACTTACAAATGTCCTTGTTTTCCATGAAAACATACATAAAATGTGTTGCAAAATGAATAGGAAATATAGTCAAGATGTTGACATGGTTATAAATAATGATTTTTAATTGAAATAATAATTGTGTCCTTCAAACTTTGCTTATGTCAAATAATTCTCAATTTGCAGCAATTACAGCCTTGCAGACCTTTGGCATTCTAGTTGTCAATTTGTTGAGGTAATCTGAAGAGATTTCAGCCTATGCTTCCTGAAACACCTCCCACAAATTGGATTGGCTTGATGGGCACTTCTTATGTACCATACGGTCAAGCTTATCCCATAACAGCTCAATAGGGTTGAGATCCGGTGACTGTGCCTGCCCTTCCATTATAGACAGGATACCAGCTGACTGCTTCTTCACTAAATAGTTCTCGTTGTGTTTTGGGTCATTGTCCTGCTGTAGGAGGGAATTGGCTCCAATTAAGAGCCGTCCACAGGGTATGGCATGGCAGTGCAAAATGGAGTGAAAGCCTTCCATCTTCAAGATCCCTTTTACCCTGTACAAATCTCCCACTTTACCAACACTAAAGCACCCCCAGACCATCACATTGCCTCCACCATGCTTGACAGAGGGCGTCAAGCACTCCTCCAGCATCTTTTAATTTTTATGTGTTTCATGAATGTTCTTCTTTGTCATTTGAACACCTCAAACTTATATTTGTCTGTCAATAATATCTTTGTCCAATCTTCCTCTGTCCAGTGTCTGTGTTCTTTTGCCCATCTTAAACTTGTACTTTTATTGGCCAGTCTGATATATGGCTTTTTCTTTGCATAGAAGGCCAACATCCCGGAGGCACCTCTTCACTGTTGACTGGTGTTTTGTGAGTACTATTTAATGAATCTGCCAGTTGAGGACTTGTGAGGCATCTGTTTCTCAAAGTTGACACTCTAATGTACATGTCCTCTTGCTCAGTTGTGCACAGGGGCCTCCCACTCCTCTTTTTATTCTGGTTAGAGACAGTTTGTGCTGATCTGTAAAGGGATTAGTACACAGCGTTGAACATGAGCTTCAGTTTGTTGGAAATTTCTTGCATGGAATAGCCTTCATTTCTCAGAACAAGAATAGTCTGACAAGTCTCAGAAGAAAGTTATTTGTTTCTAGCCATTTTGAGCCTGAATCGAACCCACAAATGCTGATGCTCCAGATACTCAACGAGTCTAAGGACGAATAGTTTCCAGCTGTGCTAACATAATTGCAAAAGTGTTTTCTAATGATCAATTAGCCCTTTTAAAATGATCCATTTGGATTAACTAACACCATGTTTTTTGAACACAGGAGTGATGGTTGCTGATAATGGGCCTCTATGCACCTATGTAGATATTCCATTAAAATCCAGCCGTTTCCACCTACAATAGCCATTTATAACATTAACAATGTCTACACTGTATTTCTGATCAATTTGATGATTTTTTAATGGACAATTTGTTTTTGCTTTTCTTTGAAAAACAAGGACATTTCTATGTGACCCCAAACTTTTGAACGGTAGTGTATATATATTTATATACAGTACCAGTCAAAAGTTCGGACACACCTGCACATTCAGATTTCCACTGGTCTAATGTCCGTTGTTCGTGTTTCTTGGACAAAGGAAGTCTCTTCTTATTGGTGTCCTTTAGTAGTGGTTTCTTTGCAGCAATTCGACCATGAAAGCCTGATTCATGCAGTCTCCTCTGAGTTGATGTTGAGATGTGTCTGTTACTTAAAGTTTGAGGTGCAAATAATTGCCGATTACTGAGGTTGGTAACTTTAATGAACTTATCCTCTGCAGCAGAGGTAACTCTGTGTTTTCCTGTCCTGTGGCAGTCCTAATGAGAGTCAGTTTCATCATTGCACATGATGGTTTTTGCGACTGCACTTCATGTCTTAAAGTAATGATGGACTGTAATTTCTCTTTGCTTATTTGAGCTGTTCTTGCCATAATATGGACTTGGTCTTTTACCAAATAGGGCTATCTTCTGTATACCACCTCTACCTTGTGACAACATAACTGATTGCTCAAATGCATTAAGAAAGTAAAGAAATTCCACATATGAACTTTTAACAAGGCACACCTGTTAATTGAAATGCATTCCAGTTGACTACCTCATGAAGCTGGTTGAGAGAATGCCAAGAGTGTGCAAAGCTGTCATCAAGGCAAATGGTGGCTACTTTGAAGAATCTCAAAGATAAAATATATTTAGATTTGTTTCACACTTTTTTGGTTACTACATGTTTCCATGTGTTATTTCATAGTTTTCATTTCTTCACTATTATTCTACAATGTAGAAGTTAGTAAAAATAAAGAAAAACCCTTGAAAGAGTAGGTGTGTCCAAACTTTTGACTGGCACTGTAGATGGTACAAGATCAAATTTCTGGACTGCAGCATTGTAGATATTTTTCCATAAATTGTTTACAGACACATTATTTCACTTATAACTCACTGTTTCACAATTCCAGTGGGTCAGAAGTTTACATACACTAAGTTGACTGTGCCTTTAAACAGCTTGGAAAATTCCAGAAAATGACGGCATGGCTTTAGAAGCTTCTGATAGGCTAATAGACATCATTTCAGTCAATTGTAGGTGTACCTGTGGATCTATTTCATGGATCCTTCAAACTCAGTGCTTCTTAGCTTGACATCATGGGAAAATCAAAAGAAATCAGCCAAGACCTCAGAAAAAAATTGTAGACCTCCACAAGTCTGGTTCATCCTTGGGAGAAATTTCCAAATGCCTGAAGGTACCACGTTCATATGTACAAACAATAGTACGCAAGTATAAACACCATGGGACCACGCAGCCAACATTCCGCTCAGGAAGGAGACGCTTTCTGCCTCCTAGAGATGAACGTACTTTACTTTGGTGCGAAAAGTGCAAATCAATCACAGAACAACAGCAAAGGACCTTGTGAAGATGCTGGAGGAAACAGGTACAAAAGTATCTATATCCACAGTAAAACAAGTTCTATAGCGACATAACCTGAAAGTGCCACTCAGGAAGGAAGAAGCCACTGCTCCAAAACTGCCAATAAAAAGCCAGACTATGGTTTGCAACTGCACATGGGGACAAATATTGTACTTTTTGGAGAAATGTCCTCTGGTCTGATGGAACAAAAATAGAACTGTTTGTCCATAATGACCATCGTTATGTTTGGACGAAAAAAGGTGGAGGCTTGCAAGCCAAAGAACAGCATCCCAACTGTGAAACATGGCAGTATCATGTTGTGGGGGTGCTTTGCTGCAGGAGAGACTGGTGCACTTCACAAAATAGATGGCATCATGAGGAAATAAAGCTGAAATAAGTCATTCTCTCTACTATTATTCTGACATTTCACATTGTTAAAATAAAGTGGGGATCCTAACTGACCTAATGCAGGGAATTTTTACTAGGATTAAATGTCAGGAATAAAAACTGAGTTTAAATGTATTTGGCTATGGTGTATGTAAACTTCCGACTTCAACTGTATATGCATGAAACATAGTGGGGAGAACAAGTATTTGATACACTGCCGATTTTGCAGGATTTTAATCCATGACCGCATAGTGTGTTACTAATGGTTTTCTTTGAGACTGTGGTCCCAGCTCTCTTCAGGTCATTGACCAGGTCCTGCCGTGTAGTTCTGGGCTGATCCCTCACCTTCCTCATGATCATTGATATCCCACGAGGTGAGATCTTGCATGGAGCCCCAGACCGAGGGTGATTGACTGTCATCTTGAACTTCTTCCATTTTCTAATAATTGCGCCAACTGCCTATTGTCCTGTTGCCCATCCCAGCCTTGTGCAGGTCTACAATTTAATCCCTGATGTCCTTACACAGCTCTCTGGTCTTGGCCATTATGGAGAGGTTGGAGTCTGTTTGATTGAGTGTGTGGACAGGTGTCTGTTATACAGGTAACGAGTTCAAACAGGTGCAGTTAATACAGGTAATGAGTGGAGAACAGGAGGGCTTCTTAAAGAAAAACAGGTCTGTGAGAGCCGGAATACTTACTGGTTGGTAGGTGATCAAATACTTATATGTCATGCAATAAAATGCAAATGAATTACTTAAAAATCATACAATGTGATTTTCTGGATTTTTGTTTTAGATTCCGTCTCTCACAGTTGAAGTGTAGCTATGATACAAATTACAGACCTCTACATGCTTTGTAAGTAGGGAAACCTGCAAAATCGGCAGTGTATCAAATACTTGTTCTCCCCACTGTACATTATGGAAAACATCCCTCACACTCAGTCAAAGTTAGTAGTAGAATAATGGATTGGCAAGAATTTGGGGCCATGAACTTTTAAAAGGTTAGTCGGAAAGTTCTACCCTGACTTTGAAAAATAAATTTAGAAATCTATGTTATTCAATTATTGCACCCACACTGCTCGTGCTCAAGGAGCGTCTGCGTTGCCAAGGGCTAAAATAGAAGTCCTTTCTATTTCTGACGCAGATCGCGCTGCAAGTCCTGCCTCTCCCATCTCCTTATTGGTTTATAGAAGCAGGTACCCACGTGCCATCTCCTCATTGGTTATACCCAGGTGGGTGATTGAAAGACATACTGTGTTGCCGGTCGTCGTGGTAATGCTATAAAAGTTTAGATGGCAATCACCATATAAGTTCAAAGATGAAAAAGCCTGGAAGGAGGAGAGTTGATTAGAAACAATTTGGATGACCGTTTTATGTGTGGATTAATTGTCAGAGTACCTTGTGCATTTCAGGTAAAATAACAACTGGGGTGGCAGGTAGCCTAGTGGTTAGAGTGTTCGACTAGTAACCGAAAAGTTTCAAGATCAAATCCCCGAGCTGACAAGGCAGTTAACCCAGTGTTCCTAGGCCGTCATTGAAAATAAGCATTTGTTCTTAACTGACTTGCCTAGTTAAAAAAAAAGTTTATATCACAGGACAAATTAGCTAGCAACAGCAATCTAGCTAAATAGGACAAATTAGCTAACAAGCTAACTAGCCATAAATGTTTAATGCTTTTTTACCTGTCCCAAAATTAATGTAATTGGTTCAGAGTTTGTTTTGATATTTTAACCTGCGTGTCGTGATCACGTTTGGTGTATGGGGACAAAAGACATTTATGCACGATGGCGCACGCGCGTAGCCAGTGTGGGTTCCGTGTTAGCCTAATCATTTAAACCACCTAAATATATTCACATTCCCTGAACATTTAGTATTTGAAACTCAAACATTCCCCAACTGCTTTTTCTAAAATCCTAGAAGATCTTTATCATTCTCCCTACCTTATATTCCAATGCATTCAACATTGTGCATGTCCACCATGGTATTGGGCAGCTGCGGACTCATCTGGTATAGAAATCAAACTCTGGTCATTTTATCGCAGAGCACATTGTATACAGTTTGCCCAGCCTTTTTTAAACACTGTATTGCAATATGTGTAGGATATGCCATGTTGGATAATATGCATTTGCAGCTGTAACGTTGGTTTTTAAACCTCAATTTTTAGCATACATGACACACCACATGTCTTTCCATTTACAGTACATGCTTTTAATTGTGTTTCTATGCAAATTATATGATTGAATGTTTATTTAAGCCTGCAGCGAGTTAATTGAAATTAGACATGTAACCATGCCAACACATTATTAAAAAATGTAATTCACAGACAGAGTGCTAGCTAATGAAACACTAGCTTCTTGATCAGGAAAATTGACATTTACAATAGCTAGGCTAGTCAAACTTTAACATTGGCTAAGTGGTCAACAGAGTTACCTCTTCATATGATCAAGACAATTTGCATTGCATGCTGTATATTTCAAGTGCACTCAAACAGATATTTATGTTACTTCAATCATAACACACAGAGAGCAGCCAGAGTTTTCATGTGAGGCTGTGTTTCAATGACTATCTGTCTGTGTTTACATCTTAAATAGAAGCCGGCCATTGGCTGCCTTCATCACGAGGCGTATTACGGGAGTTCTGATTGGTTCCAAGTTTAGCACTTTGGCAAATTTGCCTGAGAAACAGTGTTGAAATATACTTTTATGAGAAAATGTGCAAGAATTTCCAATACATTTTTTGGTAAAAAAATCTGCTCCTCCCTAGACAGGAATCGTTTTTTGGTTTCGGCCCACCACCTAGAAGTCATAATTATGAGATAGTAGGTCACAGTGTATACTGTGTTTGTCTACAATTACATCGTTTACAAACAATGGAGTTAAACAAGCTGAATCAATCAATCTGATGTCAACCAGATCATCAACAACTCAGCTCAACAAATCTCTCCAATCCATTAACAATATCACCACAAACAATCTCTCTCGAACACACACACACACACACACACACACGCACACACACACACACACACACACACACACACACACACACACACACACACACACACACACACACACACACACACACACACACACACACACACACAGTGTGTAATTGACTATAGGATATACACCTCATACCGTCATGACCTACTGACTTACAATCTCAAAATAACGACATGCTATCTCATAATTAGGACTTACTATCTCATAATAATGATGAACTATCTCATAATTATGACTTACTATCTAATAATAATGATTAACTATCTCATAATTATGACTTACTATCTCATAATAAGGATTTACTATCTCATAATAAGGATTTACTATCTCATAACTAAAAGTTTTTTTGGGGTGGGTGGGAACAAGCTTCCATAGCAAACATTTATTGCATAGCCTAGTTGGGATTGAAAATTATCGAACCTTTCCCCTCGCAAACACCTTGCTACTCTTCTGCCAACAAATCAGGTGAGGTTGAATTGAAATATGCAAAACAATATGTCTAGGCTACATTGTTTTTGTTTACTAGGCCTACATGAATAATGTAATGTGCATTATTGCAGTGCAAGAAAATATAGGGTTGGATTATGTAGGTTGGCTGTGAAAACCTCTGTAGGCCTATGAGTAGGCCTAGTCTAAGGTTGATTTTATTGTGAGGTTTTAGTCCCTTCCATATCCATAGCACAAATTGAGGAAGTGGCAGAAACCAAACTACTATGAGTGCAGCTCGACAACTGCTTATCATGGTCAAATCAAATCAAATCAAATTTATTTATATAGCCCTTCGTACATCAGCTGATATCTCAAAGTGCTGTACAGAAACCCAGCCTAAAACCCCAAACAGCAAGCAATGCAGGTGTAGAAGCACGTCAGCTCAAATAACTAATCTATGTAAAAAAAATATTAAAAACTGTATGCATGATCAGAAGGATAGCTAAATATTTACCTGGAAAGATTCTTAATCGGGAGTCAGGTGAACTGTCATTCTGTGGTCAAGTGAAATTAGGAGGCTGGAGATTGCACAGAACAAAGCAGCAATGATTGTTTTAAGGTGGAGATATGGTTCTTCTCTTTTAGTCATGCCATTGGTTGGCATGCTTATTTTATATATTTTATCTATGCGCACCATTTAAAATGGTCAAATTCTATTCACAACAGTATTAAGTTGGTAAGAGACAGACGTTCTGTAAATACTAGGAATAGATTTCCCAGCTTCTATGTGTTACCCTGACAGAAAAGAGAAATAGGCAAAAGAACATTTCGATTTAGAGCGGTAAAGAAATTGAATGATTTATCTGAGAAAACCAGAAACCTTTCAATATATAAAATTCAAACAATACTTTAAAACCATTTAACTACAATAAATTGTAAGGTTGTGTGGGACTACGGTAGATGAAGGAATCAATCTATCTTTTCAGACCGACACATTGACTATCTGGTCAATATGTCAGTGTATTATGTCTGTTTGTAACAGTGAAAATGTGATCGGATTAGAAATTGCATTTGAATGTTTAAGGACTCTTGGAATATTAAGATCCTAATCAAATCAAATCAAATCAAGCACTGGCAGTTTCCAGAAAGCAGAGGGTGGATGTTCTCATAAGCATTGTGATGTTAATGAATGCTGCTCCAATGCATTCACACATTATTCTGAAGAAGGTACATCATTCATTTGATTGGAGAAAGTAATGCTGTCACTTATTTACAGGAGATGCCCATGTGGTTATTTTCATTATTTCCATAAAATCATTATATTCGCACATTCGGTACATTTAAGATGAAAGTGTATCAGGGACTTGGCATTCCGGGGGATGTCTTTTACGGCTTTGCTTGCAGCAGCTGTCAGACAGCCCCTGCATGATAATACGTGTTACATTGATGTGTTGTCAAACTGTAGTTATGTTCACTAACAAATCTCTGCTGACTGAGTACAAGGGGTGCGTTCAAAATCAAACAGTTGTGAACGTTTTTATCAATAAGCAACGCGTTTCAGGTTTTACTGTAAATCATGGAGTCTGGATAACATATTCAGCAATGTGCCCATTACATTTTTACTGTTCGTAGGCCTACCTCATCTACAGAAGAAGAAGAAATGTTTGCAAAAATATGTTGCATAAGCCTGGTTAGACAGACAAACTGGTGAGGCTAATTGTTTTAAGAGCCATTTGAAATAGTTGCAAATAGTATATATTTTTTTAACAAACCATAATGTACTATTTTGATAAATGTGTGCCCGGCTAGTCTGACGTTGACTCAGTTACTTATAGCCTTTTTATTGACTCCGGACCAAACCAACCACTCTAATGATTGCATGGGATAGCCTTGGGTGATGACATAATGGCCATTGACGGTGCATTTTACAGGCCAAAAAGGCCTTTTCTGCATTGTTGGTTGATTCTCTACATTGGCGTATAGAAAACCAAATCAAACCCATCTGCTGTTTTAATCGCTGTAAGGTCTAGAAGGCCACAGCAGAGTTTATTGTTTGACTAATAATACAGACTTACTTGTGGTATTTTTATTTAATCAATGGCCTCAGATGGTGTTTGCATAGCTCCATACATAACACTTGCGTACTGCTCCTGTAGTGTCAAGGTGATATGGGATATTGTTTTCTTCCCCCAGTAGAGGGCACTGTGGATGTTCATTGAAGGATGGCCAGTAGCCAGTACCTCGTTTAAGTGTGTGGTTGTGTGGCCTCAGTGATTAGGACCATGTTTGAGCAAAGCTTTGTTGTGTTTGGTTGGCTTTACTCTCCTCACAAGAAAAAAATAAGCTCCCTGCTGATATCAAAGGTGTTAGTCCTTTTTTTCTCAGTGTTGAAATGACTCTATTACACAAACAGTAGTTCTAGCTGGCTAGGAATCACTTGAATTCGAGACCCATATTTTGACGTGAAATGAGGCCCTTGAGTCTAACGTGAGATCACAAGCAACACTGCTTGGTTAGCTCCAAGTTTGAGACACAGGTGTGAAACTGTGATTTTACTCTTTGCCTTGAGCGTTTATTCATTCTGAGGTAAGCTCTTAATGAGTTTGAACACAATTAGCTTCCTACTCATACTGATTTTTGATTATTGACTGAAAGTCAATATCACTATTATTAGACAGATTGGAAAGTAATTGAAAGTTAAATTACAGTGGATCTATCTCTTCATGTGACACTGGTAGAGATTTTACCTTTGAATTTAAGCTTTCCGTTGTTACACAAGAATGTGTATGGCCTGTTAGTTGTAACACAAACATTCCAAAAAATTAAAATAAGGAAAGTACACTGGCTACAACTCATGTAATAAGCACTTCATATTATGGCTAGCGCTTAGCAGAAGTGCATGTGTAAATGTTTTTGAATACTAAACACAAGTCTGAGTGCAGAGCAAATCTGAATTTGCCATGTTTTTAAGAACATTTTTTAGAAAGGGTGCAGTATTAGATCTACATTTTGACTCTCTGTGATGCAAATATGGTACACTACATCTAGTTGAAAGATAATATGTAATATTGCAGGTGAGCCATCACTCCCACACCCTTACCCGATTTTAGTTGCAGTATGTCTTTTTGAACGAGAATAGACTAGAGGTATTTTAATGAATCCTTTGTATGAAGCAATTTCTATTAAACTTTCTCTTTCACCACCTCTCTATCTTCGTTCCCTCTTTCTCACACACTTTTATTCTTTCTGTGCCCCCCCTCTCTTCACCCCAGGCATATAATTCCAGTGTGATTTTAGAAATTGAGTTTTGGTCTCTAAATTAAATGCTCTCCCAGTGCCATGTTGATAAAAATGTAATTCTGATAGGGAGTGTTGCGTTGAATGCAAAATCTGTTATTCTCAGGAGTATATTCCTATTTGCATTGTTTAGAAAACCCTAAAAATAATCAATTGGTGATAATAAGACATTTGATTCATGAAAGCCTTCATTTGTGGGGGAAATTGACATTGCAAATGATTTTCCTTGGATTAACACACATTACTGCTGTTAATGTTTGTAGAGAGAAAATTGTTTTTTTTGCGTCATCAGAAGCGTACCATTTAAAGCTTAGTTTTCTATTGTGGTATGAGTTTCACTATTGTTGATTGGTTTCTGCCAAATGTATACATTGGACATCAGGGATGCTATGTCAATGTAAATGTACTATATAACAAACTATACACAGATGAAACTTAGTTGAAATTACCACGTGTTTAGCTTCCATTTTTACTCTACTCTGTAGCCTTGGTACGGCCACTAGCTGGTTATTGCACCTGTACACAGCCCATCTGTAAATAGCCCACCCAACTACCTCATCCCCATATTGTTATTTCTTTTTTTGCTCCTTTGCACCCCAGTATCTCTACTTGCACATTCATCTTCTGCACATCTATCACTCCAGTGTTTAATTGCTAAATTGTAATTATTTCACCACAATGGCCTATTTATGTGGCCTAAGTGGTTAAATAAAGGCGAAAAATATAATAAAATAAAAGATGTCACTTGCGCATTTTAAAGATGATTTTTGTAATGAGAGTCCATTTGGGCAGCTTCTGTTTCTCGCCTCAGTGATTCTACAGTCTTGACCTCCTCTGTCTCACTCAGAGTCCTCATAATTCATTTAAACTGGTTTCACATCTAGTCCAAAGCACAACGAGTCTAAATAAAAGGAAGAATATGTCCCTAAGAGAATCTCGTATGATGAAGCGTTAAGGCTAGACATGAACACAATCTCAACCATCTGTAAGGAAATTATACCTTTTATATATCAATTTGTGCTATATTGTTTGTCTTCTTAGCCAGTAGCTATCAGTGGCAATGCACTTACAATAGGCAGTTTTGTTAGCACAAAATAGAATTTTGTTCAAATTCACGGTTAGCCAAGACGACTGACGCAAGTTGAGTAGTATTAGGTTGAGGTCTTATGTCTTAAGTAAGGTTGTTATGCAAGCATCATTGAGTCGAAGACCATTGGTTCTTGTCCATTGTCACGGGTAGGCTATGTACTGTAAATGTTTTTGTTTTTTTACAATCAGAATAAGTATCACTGTTTGATACTGAAGCCTGCAGCTGACGGGCCTGCTTGTGTCAATCTGGAACGGTGGTCACCCCAGAGTCTACGTCAAATCTCTTCAACTGGAATGACGCCATCTACACCGAGAGCCGCCACTCTGCTACGGACAGAACATTCACTTAGTGGCGTACTTTGCTTAAACACTGCCGGGGCCTGCTGCTGAAACATAGATTTTTAGTGTGTAGCATTTTTGTCTGTGGTGCTGTTATGAAGGTCAAGGTGTGTACTAAATAAGGGATCCTCTGGGATCCATTATCAGCAATCGCTGATGCAGGGAATAGATTCAATGTTGAAAATAATACCTTTGAATAATTAATTTGTTTTAAATGGGCCACTAACAGACTGCACCCAGGGGAGGTCGGAGCAGGTAAGTTTACAAGTGCTGTTTTAAAAAAAAAAGCTGCGGGAGACGTTGGGACTGTCGATAAGAAGACAAAGGAGAGCGATTGAAGCAGTTCTTTAGTGTAGAAAGCATTCAAGACATTGGATCGTTGACATTGGAATCCGATGAAAACGAGAGTGGGGTTTTGAGTATGCTCAGTTTACAAGCATGTCAGTCAGCTGCAGTGGTCAGAGAGTCGAGTGGACATTCGGAATTGACAATCTGGCGGCCCATGTCTCAGGAGGACATGGGTTTAAATACTATTTCAAATACTTATCTGTGGTTGATTGAGCTTGCCTGGCTTAATAGAACCAATATGAGGCAGACTTGGGGAGGCTAAGTATTTTAAAGATTTCAAGTAGTATTTAAACCTGGGTCTTTTTTTTTTTTAGCTAGTTGTCAGAATAAGACCCCAAATACTTTGTGGCATACTGATAGCTTCAAACAGTTGTTGAGGTGTGTTTCTGTCTCAGTTAAGCCAATGAAAGGTGACTATTCACTGGACTGTGGCAAAGCAATGCATAAATGAATTCATGGGTTTTGTATAGATGCATATTATTGGAATGTTTGTCAACAGAGGAGGTTTTCTGTCATGTTTTAATGTATTCTAAGGAAGCTTGAAAGATAACATACAATGGGGGGCGAAATGTCAACTTTGAACACGCAAATCTTGTTCCGTCTCGTACGCAGCCCTTTTAAAATGGTTTTCTCCATTGGCTATTTCCAGTGAGTAGGAGATGTTCAGTACAAATGTCACTATTTGACCTTTTGGTTGCCATTCCATTTAACTAAAGGACGCTAGCATAGGCTTCCCATAAGCCTTCCCGAGATGTTTGGTATTAGCGAAATGAAGTGTCCCAATTAGATTTTTTGTCATGTTTTATGTGACTTCAAACCACACTATACGCCCTGACATGTTAGTTGAATCAGCAAGCATGTTGAACTACTGACAAGCTTTTAATAGAACACTTGGCAGCTGAGCACTTCATTTGTTGATGTTGTGGAAATGTCACAGTTTCCCAAATCTTCTATTTGAACATCACATCCCGCTGCAGCTGTTCACTTAGTAAAGACTGTCAAATTACTTTTAAGGTTGAGAGGCATCCCTCAGCTCCCATCGGACATGTTCGTTTCATTTATTACAAGTTATTTTCTTCATTCATGATGTTTCTCCCGAGAGCAACCATCATTTTTCATGCAAAAACACACACACACACAATTAGTGTGAAAACAGGGCCCATATGAATTCAGAGTGAATCGGGAGGGAGAGAGTGGTACAAGAGGAAACAGTGAATTCAGGAATGGACTGAAAGTAAACCAGACGTAATGAAGGAATCTCTGTTCTACAATCGCAGGAAGCCCGTTTATTCTTTATTCATGTTGCGTTGATTCAAATGCATCTTTGTTTGGTTGTCGAATGAATGAAGACACAAGTGGAATTGTGTCATAATGACTTCTGAGGATAGTCTCCCAGCTGGGCGGCTGCTTGTAGGCCCAGCAGTTGTTTGTTGTTTGCATTATATGTATTATGTAGTGTTTTCTGTTTGCTCTGAATCAGATAAGAAGTATACACATGCATCTGAATACTATATCTTACACAAGACTGGTATTCATGCACATTTCCTATGAGAGAGGTGATGATGCCACAAATATACTGTTCTGTTATGTCAACGTATTATACTCCCATGTAAATTGTGTTGTGGTCTCTATTTAGTGATAACGGGTCACTTGAAGTTCAATGCTCATGCTTATGATTAGAGCCTAGTCTGGACATGGCACTACATTAACTCTAGGATGTAGTTGTTTATTTTAGTTTTAGGCATCTTTCCAAATACAATGAGCTCCTGGAAATGTTTGTTCTCTCCTGGTTGAGCCCTTAAGACCACTTGCATTAGACTGCATAAATTAGACTGCTATCAGCCCAAGAGGTTGGGTATTTTTTTCCTGATATTTCATAAATAATGGCACAATTCCAGGTGGCTGAAAGCCCTCAAAGTCATTTTGTTCAGAGTTGGAGCTCCAAGGACTGTGTTTATTGGTGCCTTGGCTGATAAGGTAAGAAGGGACAATTCATTACATGCCAGAGGCCAATGTTGCTAGAATTCGCTTCATTGTTCAAAATGTCTCTCAAATACTTTTTTTGAATGACCAAATATAGGCTTATTACCCCCCCCCCCCATATATTGTTTCCATGCTAACCTGTGTTTACTGTTTACACACTAACCCTCAAAGTAATGAGCCTTTATCTTCATGTATGGTCAAGATATTAAGTTAACACCCCTTTTTCAGTGTGCACATTCTCGATTGGTGGAAGGACAATTATTTGCATAGTAGTACTGATGCAACCTTTTACAATAGTTTCTGAGAGGGTTGAGTTTAATCATCATGTTGAACACTAAATAAGCCCTTAGGAAGCGTTAAACTTCTAGACTTATTACACAGCCTATTATTTACATTTGTCTGCAATCAGTTAAACGCAGAAGAGAATTTCAGTGTGAGAAAAAAAGTCAGCTCATAATTTTGTTACCCTAGCCAGACATGGAAATATTAATTAGTTGGGATTCATCATTTATGGAAGCTAATTACACAAAGTACATGGTTTTTAGGCATATCTGGGAGGATAAGGAGTAGGAAATCGTGATATTTCTGCTCAGCCTGCTTGGGGTAATTTTGATTATTATGAGGGAACTTTAGCAAATTGAGTCGGATTAAAAAATCATTATCAGTCTCTAATGAACATGCAGTTTGGCCTGTGATTTAATTGTGAGCCCAATTCTAAACAAACAGGAGAAAGAGATTACAGCAAACAATCACAATGTATTCTATATATTTCTGTGTCAAACGTCACAGCACAATTTAATCAGGGAATGTCACACAAATCACTGCAGGTCTTATAGAAAGGCATCAGGTTAACCTGTCCATGTCTCTTCTGCTTGAGGCAGATATGATATGTTTTAATTCAATGTCCTTGTCCCTGTTGGACCGCGTGTATTATCATTTCCATTTATTCACATTATTCTTTATTTCATGGGCTACACTTCCTCTCTGGAAAGTCAAATGATATCTGGCCAGAGGTGTCTTCTTCCGTTTCTTTTCACATTATGTGCGTTTTATTTTTGTTCCAATCGTCTGTGATGCGGAATGATACATTTAGAACTCACTTGAGTGAATACGTTCCAGAGTCCATTACTGTGATGGTAAAAAGTCCTCAAAGAATGAAAGTGGTGAGCCGGTCCAGCAATTAGAATGTCTTTAATTCGCTATGGGACAGCAGGATGAAAATCGACAGTTTTGCACTGTCATTCCTCATAGGCTTGCTAATGAACTGCTCACTTGTACATACATCACGTGTCCTGCTGGCTGCTGGTTCAGACTAATGCAGTTTGTTCTAACAAATGGGAGACAGCGTCAAGTTGGCTGCTTCCCCCGCCCCCATGTATTTGTTCATTTAAACTGCACAGTTTAGCCAAATCTAATAATGGAGAGGTACTGAGGAGAGTATGGGGAACAATCACAACTCTCTTAGAAAGTATTTGTGTTTAGTAACTTGCCTAAACAGAACAATGGTCAGTGTCTAACAGAGTCTAGATATTCTGGATGTATAAAGTTCTCTGTGCCCAAGTTTACAGCAATTTACGGCAATATAAAGATGGACTATGATGTCTGCAACAGATACTCAGACATCAATCTTCTTCCCACAGATAATATGATCCAGCGCAGTATAGGGGCTATCCAAGCTTGAGCACAACTTCTATTAAATTGTTGCCTCTCCTGGACATTTCCATGACCCTGTACCCACAGCAGCCATAGAAATACTACGCTGAGAGGTAGAGCTGGGACTTGGAGCCGCAGGAGAGAGAAATGAAAGGCATTGGAGTTAATTGGAAGCTAGCTAGGCCAATGCCAGATCAATTTTATTTGAGCAGGTTTAAGAGCCTAGGTTCTACAGGCGGCATGTTGCTGTCCTCTCACAGACTCATGCATTACAAAAGGGGATATGACAGAGGTTATGGGGGAGATGATATATTGAACAGTTTATTTTTTTTATAGGAATCTATGATTTAACATTCTACAGGACATGTTTTTCCCGGGAGCTTGGACGTTTTTCTCCAAACACTGTACCACAAATCTTTTGACCCAGCTTGAGGTATGTTTGGTTAATTGCAATAGTTTCCGCCCCTTTAACTACTAAATGATTTAACATATGAACTTTATGTAAACCATGCAAATTGTAGTGACCTTCAGAGTGAAGAATTGATGAGGTTCCAAGCATCATCCTGTTTTCGGAGAGTTTCTTAGATGTATTATTGGATGAAGTTGGAGCATCACCGAGGGAGATGATTGTAATCCTTTGTCAGGCAATACAGTACAATATCTAGCCTGAGAGTATTACCTGGGTACTGGAAGGCTGGCTAAGAGGGTGTTAATCTTGTAGAGATGGCAGGCAGAGAGGGCATGCTGTGTCTTGGCTGCACTCTGATCAGTGTCTGCAGGACATCACACTCCCTATAGTGAGATGTCTCACTGGGTTGGGGGTTGTTTGGGAGGAAGCCAGAGCCCACTTCTCTGTTTAACAGCAAATCATTGTCTGGCCATGAGTGGAAGGATGGCAAACACTCGAAAATATCTATGTTGATATAACCATAATGTTGAACAATCTATCTACAAGGACTTTTGTAGTCAATATTTAGCTTGAGTATTTTTCATTGAAGATATTTTACTGAGTAATGCTCAAATGGAACATGAACCACAAAAACTGTAGGCCTAAAACATATTTTCTCAAGGTTGCTCAACATTGCTTTCAAACAAATATTATGTTTTTGGATGCTTTCACGCAAATCTGTTCTAATGTTGAAAAAGCATGTCCCATTTTGCTGATCAATAAGCCCTTACCATGCCTGCTATCTGAACCAGAGGGAACAAAGACCATTAGAACAGCTTCCTGCACTCATTCAACCAAAAGAGAAAGCTTTTTATATGGCCATTTTTACTTCTATTCTACTTTGTTTTTAATTTATGATCTAGATATTTGAGTGCATTTTTCCTGTTGTGAGGAGTTTTGTTGATGATAAAAGGTTTGTTGATGGAAAGGGTAATGTGGTTGACTTTCCTACTTGTGGTTTCTTTCCCTGGGTGTAATCCTCCGATGGTAATTTTGAAACAGTGGAGTGGCTGTGTCTCTCTGATGCCAGAGATACACACTTAGTAGCCCGTTTATTAGGTTCACCCATCTAGTACTGGGTCGGACCCACCGTTGCCTCCATAACAGCCTGAATTCTTTGGGCACGGAAACATTGGTCAAAGGGACCTAACAGGTGCCAAGAAAACATTCTCCACACCATTACACCACCGCCACCAGCCTGTACCGTTGACACTAGGCAGGACGGGCCATGGACTCATGTTGCTTACGCCAAATCCTGACTCTGCCATCAGCATGACGCAACAGGAACTGGGATTCGTCGGACCAGGCAATGTTTTTCCACGTCTCAATTATCCAGTGTTGGAGATTGCGTGCCCATTGGAGCCACTTCTTAAGTTTTTAGCTGATAGGAGTGGAACCCGGCGTGGTTGTCTGCTGCAATAGCCCATCCGTGACAAGGAATGACAAGTTGTGCATTTCGAGATGTCTTTCTGCACACAACTGTTGTACTGCTCCATTATTTGCCTGTTTGTGGCCCGCCTGTTAGCTTGCATGGTTCTTGACATTCTCCTCCGACCTCTCATTAAAGAGCTGTTTTCACCCACAGGGCTGCCGCCTACCAGATGGTTTTTGTTTGTCCCACCATTCTCAGTAAACCTTAGACAAGTGTTGTGCATGAAAAGCCCAGGAGGCCGGCCATTTCTGAGATACTGGAACTGCCATCGACGATCATACCACGCTCAAAGTCGCTTCAGTCACTTGTTTTGTCCAATCTAACATGCAACCGAACAGTAATTTAATGCCCCAATGACTGTCTGCTGTCTGTCGGAGCGAAACATTTTTGTAAATTGGGGGGTGTACTGAATAAACTGGCTGCTGTGTATAAAAGGTCATTAAATCCACTTCAGTTAGTTGTTAGTTGGCTATGAGGTATCAAATGTTAACAACACATTTGGGTGGATGGTATGAAAGTTTCCCCAGAGTCCAACTCCTGTCCTATCCATACTCGCCCCGAGGAGCTGAACATGCCAGAAGATTTGCAGCGGTTTTCCAGCAGAACGTCTCTCCATGGTCTACTACATTCAGTCAGCCGCGGTTCCTCCAGCATCGGGCTTTGCCTTTCTGGCTCTCTCCGGGTCACTCTGCTACTTCTTCTACCACCGCATCGGTGCTTTCATCTACTACTTCTAGTTCCATCATATCACCAAACTTGATGAGAGGAGACCAACAAACAGAGATACTTCCCTGCCGAAACCTTCTGCAGTGTCAATACGGTTCGACTGTCTACGCTGACTGCCCACGATGTGGAGCATGTTGGGGAGATGTGGGCTCCTTCCGCTGAACACAAAGCGAACCTGACCAGCCATGTGGATCAGTGGACCGACCTGTACGAACGTCGTGTTGCTTGCATGAAGCCCGCTGCGCGGTCGACGACTGAGTCAGTGAGTCATTTTTGTTGTTGTTGTCGTCGTGCCTTTGATCTTAATCATTTTAGTGGAGGTTTTGCCCGACGCCTGCAGGGTGTATGGAATATGTCAATGAACCAAGAAATATGCACACAGGCCTCCTTCTATTCACGAATCAGAGATGTTCCAACTGACCAATAAACTGTTGTAAAAAAAAAAGAAAAGTGATTTCATAGTCAAAGAACAATGTATGGCTACTTTGGGGTATTGAGAAGCAAGACTTCTATTACCTTTTTGACTAAGCTCTCTGCAAACTCTTGCTTTTTTTTTGGCCCATAAAGGCACTAACTACACATCAAAGCTTGAAATATATTCTGTTTGAAGTCCCCCTTTTTCTACTTCGGTATTTCCAAAGCAGTTCATATCATTTTTAGACCACCAGTCTTACACTCCTGAGTGCACATGAATCCTGAAATAAGGGGCTAAAGGAGGCTGTTGGTAAGACTGTTGCAGACGGAGTAGTCTGTCATGCTCAGCTTCCCTATCTGATACGAGTTGTACTCAGAATAAGCCTTTTCCACATACCATACTGTGCTAATACACTTCATACGCCACCGTATTAGCCCACAGTCAGTAAATAAAGTAATTCATTGCACTGCTACAGTGGGGCAAAAAAGTATTTAGTCAGCCACCAATTGTGCAAGTTCTCCCACTTAAAAAGATGAGAGAGGCCTGTAATTTTCATCATAGGTACACTTCAACTATGACAGACAAAATGAGGGGAAAAAAAATCCAGAAAATCACATTGTAGGATTTGTAATGAATTTATTTGCAAATTACGGTGGAAAATAAGTATGACGTAGACGCATGTTCTGAGCTACCTGTTTCTCACTAGATGTACTCATATTTGCGAAGGAACTTTTTGCCCTTACCTGGCATCTCAGTGTATTGGTAGGGTGGGTTACTCTGCAATAATATTTACAATCTTTCTCTATGTGATTAGAGATCTAAGATCATCAAAGCAGATGAACTCTCCCCTTGGTGTAAATAACTTCCCCGCTTTCTCTTCACCTCCACGGCAGCGACTGACAAGGCATTAAAGTCGTGAAGACTTTATCCTCCGTTCTAGTGCTTGGGGTTTAATTAAAACTCTGTTCACTCAGGGGAGTGTGTCACCACACAGAGAGACGTCTCCCGAAAAGATGAGGTTCCAGCCATATCTTGTCAATCTGACTGTCGTAACCCTCCAGTTAATATATCGGTATATTGTGTCGGTGAGTCGTCTCAATGAAAGCCGCACAGTACCGTAGACATACTGCACTGGATGGAATATGAACAACTTGAGAAACACCACCATTAACTTACCAAGAGAGGATAAAACACAAACATCGGAATAAAGCTTTGATGGATTTCGTACCTTACAAATACAATGTTCATTTGGCATGTTAGCTGAACGAGAAATGTACAAACGCTTTAGTTGAACTCGTCCTTGGATACGATGATATTGCGGGTACATTTTTTTTGTGCCATGAACTACAGCATTTGTACGGTTTGCCCATTTGTACAATGTCCAGTAGCAGATGGTCAACACTTGATCATTTGACTATTTCTCACAATGCTACTCCACTTGACCCCTGGGATGAATACAGAGAAAAAACAAGGGTATAGTAAGTCGGCTAGTTAGTTTCCTTCTCTTGATTAATCGGTATCTGAGGTTCCTGTAGGACGTGTCGTTTATGCCGGCACATCTCATGTTCCAGTGCCTGTGGGGGGAACTGTTTTTCTCTGCAGCCCTGTGGCCTGTAGACAAGTAATTGGTCTCTAGATTATTCATGTTGATTGTCATGGAGTGTTCATCAAGCAAGTCTAATTGACACATGGAAATCCTTCTCTCTCACCCGTGTAAACAGCACACCCCCAGAAATGCCTCGGCACAGACATTCATGATTTGTCATTTACTAGTGTACATGATTAGACTTGCAGACCTTTTATCCCAATAGTTACTGACATTATGTAAACAGAGTCCCTTGCAGTTGGTATTGACCGATTCGGACTTGATTGATTGGGCGTGTTAGGTAAGTTGTATTGTCTATCCATTTACATTTGTACATTTCAGTCATTTATAGCAGATGCTCTTATCCAGAGCGACTTACGGGAGCAATTAGGGTTATGTGTCTTGCACATTGGCACATTGACAGATTTTTCCCCATAGTTGGCCTCGGGGATTTGAAGCAGTGTAATTTAGGCCCAATGCTCTTCACCGCTAGGCTATCTGTCGCCCTCTATATGGAGAAAAGGCTTAGATTAGGCTTGTTTTAGAGGTTTGATGTGTCGATTTGTCGGGCTACTACGAATGATCAGATCAATGCAGCTGTACAATGGAAAACAAACCAGAGGGTGCCTCAGCACTGAGATTGGCTGCTCGATATTGGCATCTCGTCACATTGCACCAGGGTTATCATTTATTTTTAGAGATCAGAAATGCAAGCTTATGTACCAGTATGGAGGTCAATCAACATTAATAATAATAAAATAAAAAATACAATTGTTGCCCTTTTGCTTTAAGCATAAATCACAAAATATGAACTTTCCTGTCAAGAAAGAATGATGCTTAAATCTCCCAGACACGCACAAGCTGAAATATATTTACAATGTTGGTATATCTAATGAATTAAATGCAAAGCTAGTGTCTTTATACCTGACTGGCAGTGTCTTTAAGTTGTTGCGTGCTTGGCTTTAGCAGTGGTAAATAGGAGTGTAATGAACCAATCCAAGATGTTGTCATGCAGGGGAACATTCCCATTTCCAGCTCAGCGGGTATCCATGGCAACCCTAATTCTGCAGGTACAGCCAGATCGCTGGTGGTAATTGCTTCAAACGGATGCATACTTTTACCAAATTGACCTTTATCAAAACCTTGAGTCGTATTAATCTTCTGTTTAGTCGCCATTAGTCGGACTCGGCAAAGTCATCCTGATTTATTGCAGTGTCTGGAGGCAGGCTCCAGACACCAGGTTTTGAAACAGGCCTGTGAATGTCATCATTTCATCCCGTCTATCAGAAAGAAAGAAAACAACTGACGGTCACTGAACCTTTGCCGTTGGTTTAGTGGTTATGAAGGGCCTGTCGGCCATTTAGTTCACTTTTGATTGGATCATCTTCCATTTCCAATAGAAAAGACAGTAAATCACTGAAAGTGGATAAAACATTTGCAGTGATATCAAGTTGGAAGCGGATCGACATGGACATAAACGAATGTGCCAGACCTGATTTTATAACTAGCCTAGAAGTTTATTATTGCAACATTGTTGTCTTGTATTTCTTACAACATTCCCACAACGCTTTCAGAATATTGCATGAAACTCAAACGTATAGTGAATTGGCATATTGATGATAGTTATTTAATTCAACAAAATGTACAAACTTTTGTTCACAGTCCGACGCGTGTGGAGTTTTTGGTTCAGAACATTCTATTTTAGAACCACATGCGTCTTTGGGCCAGACTGGTTGAGAACACTTGCATAAGACCCATTACTAATAGAAGATTAATCTTTGAGAAGCTTCTACCATCCTCTGACTAGTAGAAAATTGTCTTGTCAGGGTTTTGGGCTGGTAGCTTAGAGTGTTAGGGAAAGATGCCTCCTACCCTGCTTCTACCTCCCTATGCATCAGAAATCCGTAGTGTTTATCATCAGAGATTCAGAATCCTCAGATTATCTATGTGTTCCGGCAGCATGAGGGAAAAGGCATCAGCTTCCAATTTTCTAGTATCAAAAACAGCATTTTGTCAAAGTTTGATGTGCAATTACTTTCCCCCCAGCTCACAGTTCATGATCCCCCCCGTCTTTGGGAAATGCACTGGCCTTAAATGCTTTTCGCTAAGGTCTTACTACTGTTCTATAAAGATGTCGCCTATTGGATTAAAAGCATTTTGTGCATTTATCACATTTAAACCACAATCTCAAAAGGAAGTTAACATGGTGGCACACTGAGAATCAATAAACTATATGTTTTCATTCTACAGAGGACACTTGCCTGTCCATGTCCCTCACATGATAGTGACAAAACGTTTCATGACTTTATTTGATATGTTTCTCTCTCAGTAGGTGTTTGTGATGTTATTTGAGGGCATGCTTTCACTCTGGCCACATGGATATGATATATCCTCAACCAACCCATTGGTTTGCTCTTGGCATATCATTAGAGTCAAAGACTGGTCTGTGATCATTAACAACATGATATTTCTGTAAGTCCCACAAGCGGCGTTACGGTGAGTGACCTAGAGTAGCTTCATTTGTCCTGCTTTTCCCCCCCATCTTTAGCTATGACCCTAAAGCTGTTTGCTAACCAGAGGAGTCGAGAGGGGACTCAATTTGCTTAAATGACTCGCTAATAGCGTTTAATGAGCTGTGTTTTGGCATGATGATGTCTTCCGGAGCTTGTTTGCAGAGCGAGGCGATCTGACACCACCCGTCTGCAACCCAACCCGGAGCGTGTGTGAGGTGGCGTGTGTGTGTGTGAAGCAGTTTGTGTGAGGCGATGTGTGTGTTGGGTGCTGTTCACAGAGAGCCAGCCTCACAGGCTTAATGGAGCCTGATGTACTGTACCAAGGGACTCCCTAAGGCCTTGCAGCTCTCAGGCCTGCCTCTGGAAAGCCGCAGTCCAGAGAGACCCTGGCTATTTTAAATCCACTACAGGGAAAATCAGTTAATGTGTTTCTAGGAAGCCATGCAGTCATGAATTGAACCAAGTGATTACGCTGGAAGTTGAGAGAAGAACCTCCCACACAGCAAGTCAACAGGACCAGGGTGTATCATTCTCAGGACCAGACAACTGGCTGGATCAACAACTGGCTGGATCATCAACTGGCCAGGAACCCAAAGACCTGGACATCCTTAGCACTATGGGTATGCTAGGGTCTCAACTTCTAGTACCCTGAAGGATGTTTCTTAAAATAAAGATTCAGCCACCCTGATTTCTCCCCAAATGAGCTCCACATGGATTTGTTGTCTCCATGGTCTGTTACATCATTAGCACCTATGACCTGATTTTTTAAACCTGGTTGCATCTGTCTTTTACTCTTTTAAGTACTATAAATAACCTATCTTGGATGTGTTATTATCTGGTACAAAATGAGCATGCCTTTTATTATTTAACCCATCTTATCACGTTAGTTATGTGTTTGATCTTTGCATGAGACGAATTAATGAACTTCAGTCCGGCCCTTGACTCCCTGCTGCTTTGGAGGATTTCTCTATTAAGATTCTATTGGAATCTCGTTTGGATTCTTTTGGAATCTCTTTTGGATTCTTTTGGAATCTCTTTTGGATTCTTTTGGAATCTCTTTTGGATTCTAATTAGAATCTCTTTTGGAATCTCTTTTGGAATCTCTTTTGGATTCTTTTGGAATCTCTTTTGGATAATATTGGAATCTCTTTTGGATTCTATTGGAATCTCTCTGTTAATAGACATGTCTGGTATTTTTGGTAATTACAGTCATCTGTTAATATTTGACATACGTAAAGCAGGAGTCTAAAATATAGCTGAGATAATGTCGATATTCATTTGCAGGTTTAGCCTATAGGTGGCGCTACCGTCTTCGATGATGCCTGGATCTAATGGTACTATATCAGTAATTGTTTAGTTATACAAGTGTGCTAATTTTCACATGTCTATACCACAGCGGTACGATTTTATTTGAGCTTATCTGCTGTACTAACTGTGTCTGTTTGTCATGCAATTAGGGGGGTGGCAAATCTAAATGTTACAGGAATGCTTGCGCTCCGGTTGAAATTAATTTTCCGGACCACGGTGAATAAGCCATTATCAAGTAATCTGTATTATGGTTAAATGCAATAACTACTGAACACACACATTTACAAAAGGAAAGCCTAATGATGTTTGCATGACTTATAGTCTGTCTTGCAGTCTGTTTCATTCATATCCATGAAAATTGATTTGTAAAAATATTATTAAAGCTACTGAACCATCATTTGACTAATAATCATAGAGCAACCTCAACATTTATATTACCCTCCCAAGTCCTTTTTATTCTGCACCCAAAAACCTTTGAGCCTCCCCGTCATCTCTGGGTAGCTGCATGCCTGGAATGTTAAACTCATTAAGAATAGTCTATTTCTCCTGCTTTCTCTCCCTCCCCTGTGTTAGTAAGGGGAAATCCCCATATACACAGCTTTGTTGATATATTATATATACAAACGTATGTGGACACCCCTTCAAATTAGTGGATTCGACTCTTTCAGCCCCACCCGTTGCTGACAGGTATAGAAAATCGAGCACACAGCCATGCAGTCTCCATAGACAAACATTGGCAGTAGAATGGCCTTACTGAAGAGCTCAGTGACTTTCAAAGTTGGCACTGTCATGGGATGCCACCTTTCCAACAAGTCAGTTCGTCAAATTTCTGCCCTGCTAAAGCTTCCCTGGTCAACTGTAAGTGCTGTTATTGTGAAGTAGGATCATCTAGGAGCAACAACGACTCAGCTGCGAAGTGGTAGGCTACACAAGCTCGCAGAACGGGATTACCAAGTGCTGAAGTGCGTAGTGTGTAAAAACTGTCTGTCCTCGTTTGCAGCACTCACTACCGAGTTCCAAACTGTCTCTGGAAGCAACGTCAGCACAAGAACTGTTCGTTGGAAGCTCCAAGAAATGGGTTTCCATGGCCGAGCAGTTGCACACAAGCCTAAGATCACCATGTGCAATGCCAAGCGTTGGCTGGAGTGGTGTAACGCTCGCTCCCGTTGGACTCTGGAGCAGTGGAAACTGTTTTCTGGCAGTTCAATGGACTAATCTGGGTTTGGTGGATGCCAGGAGAATGGTACCTGCCCCTAATGCATTGTGCCAATTGTAAAGCTTGGTGGAGGAGGAATAATGATCTGGGGCTGTCTTTCATGGTTCGGGCTAGGCCTCTTAGTTCCAGTGAAGGTAAATCTTAACGATACAGCGTACAATGACATTCTAGACTATTCTGTGCTTCCAACTTTGTGGCAACAGTTTAGGGAAGGCTCTTTCCTGTTTCAGCATGTCAATGCCCTCGTGCACAAAGCGAGTCCCATACAAAAATGGTTTGTTGAGATCAGTGTGGAAGAACTTGACTGGCCTGCACAGAGCCTGACCTCAACCCCATCGAACACCTTTTGGATGAATTGGAACGCCGACTTCGAGCCTGGCCTAATTGCCCATCATCAGTGTCCGACCTCACTAATGCTCTTGTGGCTGTATCGCATGTCCCCGCAGCAATGTTCCAACATCTAGTGGAAAGCCTTCCCAGAAGAGTCAAGGCAGTTATAGCCGCAAGGGGTGGACCAACTCCATATTAATGCCCATGATTTTGGAATGAGATGTTCGACGAGCAGGTGCCCACATACTTTTGGTCATGTAGTGTATTTCAGATTGAAGTGTGTGTGCAAAGAGGAATGATGCCTTTACAGCTACTCACCCAGACCATTCTGTTCCCCCCCCCCCCCGCCCTCTCTTCATGCAAAACAAACATGAGTTTGAAATACGCCTCGTGGTAGTTGGAATATGCAGTATTAACTTTTAAACAGCCATTTTTGTCTAGAACTATACGATTTTTTTGTTTGTTGTACAATTCCATGTCAATTCATAATGCGGATATTGTCCTGCTCATAACCAGTAAGGGGGCTATTTAGTTCCATCTACGCGGTCAGGGCTACCAGATGACGCTCACCTTCCTGCTGTCCTCAACCCACTCGGCAATAATGGTAGTTAATGCCGTTTTTAGGTTCTGTGCTGTGTGCCATTCCTCCATGTTCTCAGTGGTCTGTACATGGGACTTCATGTCCCACCTGTCATCAATATTATGGCTCGATGCAGTGATGTATGACAGCATGTTCATAGAGGTCCAATCATCTGTAACCACGTATGGGGTGTTTGAGAGCTTGTGCTTTGTACATGCAGAGGAATCATTGTACAATTTCTCCATCCGGGCCGTCGCGGTTTTTAGACCTGGCATCCTGTAGTCTGGTTCTAGATATGCCATCAGAGCATTGAAGCCGACATCCATTAACAATGGCTGCATATCAATTGTAATCACCCCTGCTGAAAATAAACTGCGTAGACCAGCATACATTTTAAGCTGGTCCATGCTGGTCTAAGCTGGTCAGTGCTGGTTGGATGCTGGTCAAGCTGGTCTGACCAGCATGGTCTAACAGGTTCTGCTGGCTGACCAGCATGGTCTAGCTGGTTATGCTGGCAGACCGGCCTTCGTTGTATTTCGTCGTGACCAGCCTTCTTTGTGTTTTTTATTTCTGGTGACCAACCTTTGCTGTGTTTTGGACACTGGTGACCAGCATCAGCTAAAGCCAAACCAGCATCAAGTCACATGATGCTGGTTTACAATGTTGTTCAATTCCTATTGGATTCCAGCCAGAGTAGATTCCCACAATCTGCATACAGAATGACTACCGGGGTTAGAAAGATAACTTAATGAGACTACCTAAACCATCTAAACTGGAACAACCATTTCAATAACAGATGCAATAAATCCAACTAACATATTGGATTAGTTTATAAAAGTGTATGTTATGTATCTTTGTTTATTGATTGATTAATGCACTTGCAAAAACATAGATATTGCAACAAACATTCAAAAAAATCTAACTGCAATAAAGCATGCTGGTAAATATTATAATGATGGGTGTGGTTTTGCAAACCAGCAAAATTCGGGTTAGTTGGGAGTCAACCTCACTTGGGATATGAACCTCTCGGTGTGAGCAGCCTTCATTTTCTGCTACGTCACTGGATCTGTTGGTATAATAAAGATTGTAAAAGCATACAACCAATGGACATTCTGTCATTTGTCTCTATGGGGGAACTCTTTTGGGTGCCACATAGAACTCTTTGATTAGTCTAAAATGGCTTGGTCTAAAATGGTGCATTTGTGCCAACCGTTAGTGGAAGTGTTGTACCAGTTTAAGTTGTTTAATCGTTATGTTGATGAAAGTTGAGCATCTCATTTGTCCACATTGAGTTTTACAATCTTTGTCAAATCGGGTGGCAATCAAGAGCTGCACTCTTAATTAAGAGGCTGCTGTGCATTTTCCAGTATCTTATTAAAGGAAAGCTTCACCCATTTTGAGTGTTATATTGTTTTTGTGTATTAATGAGCAAAGTTCTATTGATTTCCGGGGTCATTTCATGTTTTGTGTATCTGAGCTATTGCTGTTCAAGCAGGCCAAAATGTGTCTGGTATGATGTATTATTGTGATTAAGTTGCTCTCACTAAACTGGAAGTTAATATGAATACGACTTTTAGATTGCAAAAATGTCTATCATACATGTCACATTTCAGTACTGGCCAATGTCATAACATGGGAGGTTGTCTACTCTCGAATGAGCCATAGATCATATTTTTTAGATCTTCCTATCGCAAAATAATATGTGTAATTTAACAGAGGGTCCACCACATATCTCCTATTTGTCTGCCTCTTCATTCTATGGTGCATTGCATTGCTGTTGCGAATGTCAAACTGCGAGACACATCTATCTGCAGGTTGAACATGGTGATAGTGCTGTTTGTTTAGGCGATTTTACTGCTAACTAGCTACTTCACATGCTTTGGTATTATTGTGTGTAGCTACATTTGCTAACTAGCTAGCCAGCCAGCCCATAGAGAAAGCATTGCATTGTGGGTTTTGTAGTCTACTTGAACTTGAACATGACTTGAACTTGAACAGACTTTTACAACAATTTTCACATTGCTACCAACCTTATTATGACGGATTAAAAAAAATATTTGTTCAGCAAAAATATTGCTCTCACATATTAGTGTTATTTAACACTGTAAATGATAGGAATTTGTGGTTTTGGGTGGATTTTTCCTTTATTGGCAGTTGTTCATTGGGAAATTCATTCAACTTTCAACTTACTGTCAGCTTGCTGCAAGTAGTTATTGTAAAATTCACAGTAACTTACTGTGGCTGATTTCTGTCATGCTCACTGACCTGAGGGTGTGGCAGGAAGGTCACTTTGCTGTCAACCCGAGAGGTTGAGGCCTGGTGAGTCTCGTGTGTGCTCACCACAAAGAATTCTTAGTAGTTTTCACCTAATGTTATAAGCTTTCTTGTAATAAGAAAAGTTAAGTGAAGGTACAGTGAGTTACTGTGCCTTACAGTGCCTTAGACCGCTTCGCCACTCGGGAGGCCCTTACTGTGCATTTCACAATAACTTATTGACATCTTGTTGCCAGTTAGGTTGCCAGTTTTACCAGTGAGTTACTAGTAGTTACTGGCTATTACGTTACTGTGAATTTTACAATAACTTACTGACAGCTGGTTGCCATTTAGGTAATGTACAATTCAGAGCAACTTCCACACTGTAAAAAAGTAATGTTGTTTTTACGGTAACTTACTGACAGCCATTTACCTGTAAGTTACTGTAAAAATGGTACAGTATGGTACTGTAAATTCCAAATAAACTTTGCTTTAACAGTACATTACTGTAAACTTTGGTAACTTATTGTAAACTTTGGTAACTTGCCAAAGTTTGCATTACTGAACTTTGGCAAGTTCAAGTTTAAATCCCCTAAGAATGTATGCACGTTTAAATCCCCTAAGAATGTATGCACGTTTTACATCAAGGGTGCCTGAGCACTTGACTTGATTCTGGGCAACTTTTAGCAAAGTGTAGAAATGTATTCTTGCCGTTAAATGTGTGGCCAATCTCTGTCATGCCCACAGACCTGGTGGTGTAGAAGGAAATTCAGGTTATTAGCAGCCAAGAGGTTGTAAGCTCAAAAAATTAAGCAGCATACTGTCCATTTACAGCAATAACACCTTCATTCAGCTGTCAAAATGCAGTAACTTGATGTTTACCTTACTTTCACTGCAACTAGTGGCCTGTAGTGTACTGTCAAATTACAGGAACCTTTTAACAGTTAGGCATAAAATGGCATAAAAGGAAAACGTGGTGCAGAGTTAAAGAACAGGAGGGTTCTTCACAACCATCACAGCACTAAAGAGCCCTTCCTGGTATGTAAAAAAAATGGTTACATATCCCCCTCACCCCTGACAAAGAACCCCTCAATAACCTTTTGTTTCTGTGTGTATGCTGGTCTAGCGTTGTCTGGTCAAGCTGGTCTGCAAAACCACACCCATCATTATTAGATTTGCCAGCATGCTTTATTGCAGTTTTAAAAAAAAGAAAGGTTTGTTTCAGTATCTATGTTTTTGCATGTATGTAGGCTGGTTAGCAGCAAAAACACAGCGAAGGCTTGTCACCAGCCTATGCTGGTCTACGCTGGGTTGCTGTTTTTTTGTTGTTGTAATCAGCATTGTGATTTTATCACTCCGTCCCTCATCACACTTCTTTTGTGTGAAGAGCCTGTCTAATGTCTGTTGTTGGAGGCCTGCACTGCTGCCAGCAACGGTTTGGGTCTCACTGTGCCTCCCTTGCATATAGCTGAGCATTGCACCTGCATTGCCACAGTTACTCAATTCCACCTCGCAAAGTTTGCATTTCACCGACACCTCATTTAACTCCTCAAAATATTGTCATATGGAACTTAACTGCTGTTGCTTCCCTGTCTCACTCTCTGACATTTTTCCAACTGTGAAATGACGATGACGTGCAGAGGGCTTTGTATCCGTGGTAAATCATTTGAAAGATGCATATCTCCTACTAACGTCACAGCAATTTAGTATTTTCCTCATTATGATGATAGTTGGGACCTGTTAGTGGTAGTTTTGTGATAACTGCACTGTGATTTTTATGTAAAAAAAATATTTTAAAATTTTATTTGGTTAGAGATTGTTTTTTAATTAAGGATCCGACCCCTTAAAAAAATGATTTAGTCTAAAATGACATACCCTAATCTAACTGCTTGTAGCTCAGGCCCTGAAGCAAGGATATGCATATTCTTGATACCATTTGAAAGGAAACACTTTGAAGTTTGTGGAAATTTGAATGAATGTAGGAGAATATAAGAGAGGCCATAATGTATTATTCCAGCCCATTTGCAATTTAGACTGTGGCCACTAGATGGCAGCAGTGTATGTGCAATGTTTTAGACTGATCCAATGAATTGCATTTCTGTTCCAAATGTTGTATAAAGACTGCCCAAATGTGCCTAATTGGTTTATTAATAACTTTCCAAGTTCAAAACTGTGCACTATTATCAAACAATAGCATGGCATTCTTTCACTGTAATAGCTACTGTAAATTGGACAGTGCAGTTAGATTAACAAGAATTTAAGCTTTCTGGCAATATCAGATAGAGTATGTCTATGTCCTGTTACTTGCAACCTCATGCTAATCGCATTAGCCTACGTTAGCTCAACCGTCCCATGGACGGGACAAAAATTCTGAAGAAGTTCGTTCCTAACGTTTTTTCCTAATGTGTCAAAGCTAATAGCGACACGTGTTGATGCCTGCCAAAATTCACTTGTGTTAATATTTTACGTTCTGTGGTAAAGTCCGCCCTCAACAAACAAGATGTGCTTCATCACTCTGCCATATGTTTTTCCACTAGTGCTCCATTCCAAGCCCATCACTGTGACTTATAGTATATTCATCCATTAACTGACCATCCCGACATGTACAACGTCAAACCCACTGGCTCACATTCATATACAAATCCCTCCTCAGCAAGACCCCTCTTTATCTCAGCTCACTACGAAGACTCCCCACCACCATCAGCAACCTGAGATCCAGCAATTACTGTACATAAACCTGGCAATCTCCAAGACATGCAGTATCTTTGGTGGAAATGCTTTTCAATTATCCGCTTCTAGAGACCGGACCATCCATAAAACACACCGAAACTAAGCTATTTTGTGTCCATTGCTGCTTTTAAAAACAAACTGTCTGAGATTTGAAAAGATAACTGCATTTGTTTCCCCTGCCTCTTAAATACTGCCTATTACTAAATGTCTTACTGCCTGTTTTACTGACTGTGCATTGTGTATTTTTCTATTAAAGATTAGGACAAAGTTGGAGAGACATGGATGGGTTTCATCCCTGCATTGTCTGTGTTGGTTTGTATCAGCACGTCCACATGAATGTAGAGAATTGCTGTAATGAAAATAGAAGGCACAGGGATAAAGGAGGCACATGCATGTCCAGCTGTAGAAGCATTCCAGGTCTGAGTAGATGACATTAGATTCCCTGACCAGCTCGATGGGCCTAATCTCTGTCTTGTTTCAGGAGAAACACACACCAGGCTGCCATGCTGATAATTACAGATATGGCTTTGAGGTTTTGCCCTGTAATTCTACGTGATGGACACTAATGACATTGAAAGACTCCATCAGTGTTATCTCACTGTTATCGGGATGGATTCCCGTCCGCATGTGTGCTGCCATTATCGCAGCCACTGCTGTCATCATTTCCACCGCCGCCATGGAGACCGAGACAAGGTCTCATCCATTCCAAACCCATCAGCCACTGGGAATTATTCAACCCTGGACTGGCCTTCTGTCCTCCTCTGGACATGCCAGACCCACTGGCCCAGAGTTCATACCAGTGAGAGGGGGCGGGCGCGACATCATCCTGCATTATACACTAGTTTAGAAAATCGATGGATCTGCCGGGCAGTGAGAACACAGGGCAGTGGAAGAGGCAGGAGAGAGGGAGGAAGGGGGAGGCAGGGGCTTCCTGTGTGTGTCCAGCAGACCAGAAAGCAGCCTCATGTTTATGGAGAAGTTTTGAAGGATGCAGGCAATGGCAAGGCAGGGAGGCAGGAAGGCCACTGAGATTGTCTAGGTTCCCCCAGCAGGACTCTGGTGCACTGAGATTAGCTGTGCTGAGGGTCAGCGTCACATTGGGCTTCATGGTTCATCAGGTAACCCCCGATGGAAGTGGGTTTGAATGTGTGTGACATGCTGGGATCAACCTGAACTCTGTCGCTCTCACCAAAGGAAGAAGCTTTAAAGCCTGCGGTGTGACTAAAAACACCTGCCTCTCCACTTCCAGTCTCAAACCGGTAAGATGAAGTGCCGTCATTTCATTACTATAGGATGAGTTGAAAGGCATGGTACAGCCAACACACATCTGAAATGGTGCACAGTCACTTGAAAAAAAAACAATTCAGACGGGAAGTCATTCTAGAAGAAAATCTGAAATTGGTACTGTTTCAGGGCATTTGCTTGTGGAGGTTGGAAGAAGTGCATATGATTATATTGACTATACAGTATACTCAGTGGAGGCCGCTGAGGGGAGGACGGCTCATAATAATGGCTGGAATGGAGTCATTGGAATGGCATCAACCCCAACCATTTGTTTGATACCATTCCATTGACTCCCTTCTAGCCATTATTATGAGCCGTTATCCCCTCAGCAGCCTCCACTGAGTATACTGTCTAATACTCTATATGAAAAGGATCTAAGAATGTCCTATTGGTGTCGTCTGGGATTGACATGAAACGTTTCCGATAGTTTTGCTGAGCGGTGTTATTTTCGACTGAAAAATAAGACGGACTGAGCAAAAGCTTATCAAAGTGTATCCTTCTCCACCGATAGTCTGTTCATTCAGTTTACTGTGACACACCGTGGCATCCTTCATCTGATCTCAACAGAGGGCCCCGTACAGCTGGAAGACTGGATGGATGCTATGTGTATCTCTGGGGTTGACGGATCTCATCCACTATGATCCCACTCCTTCGCTTTCATTCACTTTCACTATGATCCCACTCCTTCACTTTCATTCACTTTCACTATGATCCCACTCCTTCACTTTCATTCACTTTCACTATGATCCCACTCCTTCACTTTCATTCACTTTCACTATGATCCCACTCCTTCACTTTCACTATGATCCCACTCCTTCACTTTCACTATGATCCCACTCCTTCACTTTCACTATGATCCCACTCCTTCACTTTCACTATGATCCCACTCCTTCACTTTCATTCACTTTCTCTGTGATCCCACTCATTCAACGATAGGCCAGCGTATTATGGACTAATTGACAACTCAAAAACCCTGAACTCTTATCCAAAACTCCCCCTGGAATCTACAGGGGGCCATGCCGGCTCTGAGACTCACAGGCTGACAGATGGACAGGACAGGGTTCCAGCTACATTTGGATTAAGGACTTGTTTTAAATATTGAAGTAGCCTTTCATTAGGATTTGTTATCCATGTTGCATATGCTGTACTAAATTGAAGCACATCGTGCTTCCTGCATCCAGATTAATAATGAATATTCAGTTATCTGTGATTCATTTTCTACGATTTACTGAACTGTGTTTTCATATTTACTGGCTATTCTGGTTATACATACCCATACATTTTTGTTGTTGTTGGACAGAGTTTGGCACTATGAAAGATTGTTTGACAAGGTCCGACATTGACAAGGACCTCATTGTCCCTGTGGAGAAAATGTGCGCAGTATTATGCGCACGTTTAAAATGGCGTTAAGAAAAAGCAAATGTACCATAGACAACAAACAAACTCACGACAGTTATATACAGTATATACCGATGAAAGAACACCAGCCTGATATCAACATTAACTCAAGCTTTTTAGGAGGGATATCACACATGGCACAAACAATTGTCTAGATCTGTCTTTCCTGCACGGAGGTGCCCCCATATCTGCGCCCAGAGGGGAATAGTTCAAGGTCCAGGGGAGAATCTCAATTGCCTACTCCTCGCATCCTCTCTCCTAGCCTCCTTCTTAAAACCCATTGGAGGAGAAGATCAAAAGGGAGGGACCTCTGCTTTCAACATGGGTTTTGATAAGGAGACAAGTAGAGAGGACACAAGGAGTATGCAATTGAGATCTTCTCCAGGTACAGGGGGTGGCTTGGGTCTATAAGGATTCCGTGACCCTTGCTTAAAGATCCAACCCAAGCCTGTCTGTCTGACTCCAAGTACGTCGCTCGCTGTAGTGATAATCCGTCTCAGCATGTTTTTCCTGACTGACAGTGGCATTACCAAACACACAAACAAAGCAGAAAGTTGTGAGTTATTACATTTTTTTTAATGTATCCAATGAGACTTCCCCCGGGCCGGAGAGGATGTGCACCTTAATTCTTACACATATACTATACCAGTGTTTTCCAAATTAAGTACTGGGGACCTCAAGCAGTGCACATTTTGGTTTTTGCCCTAGCACTACACAGCCAATTCAAATAATCAACTCATCATCAATCTTTGATCATTTAATCTGCTATGTAGTGCCAGGGCAAAAAAAATAAAAAAATAAGTGCACCCCTTGGGGTCGCCCAATGACAGAGTTTGGGAAACGCTAAGCCTAAGCCTTGTCCGAGCCAGAACAGGCCATAGGACAGGACAGCATCTCCTGTTTCCGTAACGTGAGGCAGCTTGATGTACAAGTACCCACCCTGGACAGGACTCTTGAGGGGAGGTCGAAATACACGTGGGTCCTCTTTCCTTGCGTGCCTACAGTAAAATGAGTATTTACTACAGTGCTTCTATTTTAACCATTGCCCTGACGTACTGGGATTGACTGTGTAAACAACACAACATTCCTCCACTTGGCGTCTTCCAGTAGCACCGTCAGATATTACATTGGACATTTATTCTCCAGTTCTACATTCTCAAATGGCTAGTAATGATCAGTGGTTTAGTTTATTATGTTACTGTCCAGGGGTTCTGAAGATACATTTTGAACTCTATACCTTATCTTAAAGATAAGTTAAACACAATCATAATGGTATTTAGCAATCGCCATAGTGGATAATATGAAAGAAGTCATTTTGTGACTAATTTGCATAAAAACATGTCTGGGCTGCTGTGCCTTCAGTCATGAAGTTCAGGCGCACTCAAGTAAGCAGCCTCTGGGCTTGTAGCATGAACATATTGGAGCAGGGAGTACCACAATAGCTTGGGTATGCTAAAATGGAGGCAATTGAGTATACTGACGTTCAGCTACTTTGCTTAGAAGATCTATAGAACAGAAGTAGGTAAAGGAAATTGGTAGGCCTAGATTTAGTATACTAGTAAAATTTGTGTTGTAAAAAATATTCAACTTCGATGTGATAGTTTGAACTGTTGAGTTGAACTACATACATTCCCCTTGTTAGGCTTTGAATAGATAAAGGTTTTGTTGACTAACCAACAGACAGCTCTTTTAAACCGAATCTAATTTGCTAAGTTGATTGATGCTCCGGGAAGCCTGAGCAATCTACAAAACCATTGCTCAGTAAAAGAGTGTGTGAACGCATCACTGGCCCAAATATCACCAGGCTGGCTAACATTTCTAATCTGTTTTCCATCACACACGTAGCAGTTATTTTGGAGATATTTCTTCCACAAGGGACTTGCACTTGGTTGCCATCTGTATCATGTTGATTTAGAGACGCTGCTTGTGCATAGTGTGATCGACTGCAATCAAGTCATCTCCATGTGAAGTAGCAACTGAATTTGATGAATCTTTTGGCGTTGATCGAGTCTGCATTACCTTTTGTAATTTGAATATGTTGTCCGTCAAGAACCCTTTTTTAAAAGCCTAGAGATTTAAACGCCTGCCCACTTCGGCCCCCACCCCACCCCACTCTAACCTTCCCCTCCCACAGCTTCAGCAGTGTGGTCACCATGATGACAGAGAGCATCTTGGTTTCTGCGTCAGGTTCTAATAAAGGTCCAGCAGTGTGCCCTGACCCCAGTCACCTTGACACGTGTTTACTTAGCTCAAGTGTGGAGGATTGGAGGGTCCTGCCCCCGCTTTGCCCCTGTTGGCCTCTGCCTGTCACTGGCCTCCTGTAATCATTCACTTATTTGCAGTCGTCTCCCATCCCGCAGCCTCTGATTGATGGCAGGCTTCTCATTAACGCCAGGCCAAGGCCGTCACACCAGCCAGAGCCATGTCCAGAGCCATACAGCCCAACCCAGCCGGCAGCCCAACCCCTCAGCTCACCTTTAAGCCAAGCCTCCCTACTTCAATTAAACAAACCCCTGAAAGTAAACTGAGAGGAGATGGAAACAGCACTAACCCTAGTATAGTATAGGGGTATAATAAAGGGAGTGAGAGGATGTGAGAGTGTTGAGGGGGGAGGTGAGTGGATGTGAATGATTTATAAGTGTAGCTGGACACTTAATAATTACTTAAAACACACACATAGATCACCTTTACAGTATTTCTGTCACGCAGTGGTGCAGGAATGGAAATGACACGTGATTGATGCCAGGAAGCACAGGCCCGGCCCAGGGGGAACGCGGTGCAAGGTCTTACTTATAAAATCATCAATCAGAGAGCATGCCCTCCCTGTGAAACGGGGCTGTTTAAACACCAGCGGTACCCCTCGCCTCACACCGCACTGCACTGTGCACCATGGAGCACTGCCTACCTGCCTGCCTCCGAGGGAAGGGGCTTCCTTCTGTTGATTAATGAAGACAATACCCATTCTAGCGTACTACATACTTAAAAGTATTTATACGCCTCGACTTATTCCACATGTTGTGTTACAGCCTGAATTCAGAATGGATTAAATATAAAACGTTCTCACCCATCGAAACATAATACCCCATAATGACAAAGTGAAAATGTGTTTTAGATTTCTTTTCTAACTTAATGAAAATTTAACAAAAATATCTAATTTACACCTTTTGGCTGCTGTGAATATTTCTGGGTAAGTTTCTAATAGTTTTCCACACCTGGATTGTGCAACATTTGGCCATTATTCTTTTCAAAATGCTTCAAGCTCTGTCAAATTTGCTATACTAGACAACCATTTTCAGATCTTGCCATAGATTTTCAAGTAGATTTAAATCAAACTGTAACTTGGCCACTCAGGAACATTCACCGTCTTCTTGGTAAGCAGCTCCAGTGTAGATTTGGCCTTGTGTCTTAGGTTATTGTCCTGCTGAAAGGTAAATTAATCTCCCAGTGTCTGCTAGAAAGCAGGTTGTCCTGAAACAGTTTGTCCTCTAGGATTCTCTAGGATTCTGCCTGTGCTTAACTCCATTCCGTTTATTTTTTATCCTGAAAATCTCCCCAATCCTTAACGATTACAAGCATACCCATAACGTGATGCAGCCACCACTATGCTTGAAAATAGAAATGGAGTTATAGGCCTACTCTGGCTGGTTATAGGCAGACTATCACATTCAACATATACCTTAGTAGACCATATAGCCCATCTAAAACTTTTCAAATGTTCAAATCAAAAGGGTATCACATAGAAAAACGTGGACAGTTGGGTGCATGGCAAATGCAGAACCCCTGGACAGTAACATAATAAACTAAACCACTGATCATTGGGAATGAGATCAGAATGACTGCCAAGGCTTGATCCAGAAATGTAATAACTGAACTTAAACAATACATATTTTGAAATCAAACGGCGTGATTAACATGGCATCAATAACACAGCCACATCCCGAGTCCCCAGGTGCCGACAGGCAGAAATCAAAAGATGGTTTAGCATTTAGTTTAAAATACTTTCCTGTGAGAAAACAGAAATCCACTTAAAAAAATTTAAAACAAGACTTATTTTTTCAAAGATGTAGCCTACGCGTCGTGATCATTTTAAGGAGAACATTTGAACTCCACCGCAGAAGCTTTGGGCATTATCACAATTAAGTAGCCTAGTTTTGTTGTGAAAAAGTGTGCATCGAATTCTACTAGATGAAGAGCCGAAATGAGTATAACATCCTGGAACTTAACTTTACATTGAATTTTTTTTTTTTGCATACTATGAAACATTCTATTTTTGCATATTGAGAATGCGTCATGTGTGATTGCGTTGTTTCCCGCTATTTGTTGATTTCGGTAGCACATCCCCATATCTAATTGATCAGCTGTTTTCAAAGCCGAAATGAGTATGACATCCGGTAATACTAGATTTTCGAAATGTCACATACTATTAATATATATATATTTTTTACCTTTATTTTACTAGGCAAGTCAAGAACAAATTCTTATATACAATGACGGCCTATGAACAGTGGGTTAACTGCCTGTTCAGGGGCAGAACGACAGATTTGTACCTTGTCAGCTCGGGGGTTTGAACTTGCAACCTTCCGGTTACTAGTCCAACGCTCTAACCACTAGGCTACGCTGCCGCCCCAAGTATGGGTATTCAGACAATTCCATTGACACCACATGTGTCTACAGTACAGTATACTACACTACTGTACATAGGCTACAGCACAAACACATAGGCTACAGCACAAACAAATCTAAATATTCTATCCAATATAGCTGGCCTGGTTTGTAGGGGTCCTATTGATGTGAAGTTGGATAGGAGGAGCAATTAGGTACAGTGCATTCAGAAAGTATTCAGACCCCTTGACTTTTTCCAAATTTGGACACTTTCCAGCCTTACTCTAAAATGGATTAAATCATTGTTTTTCCTCGTCAATCTACAAACAATACCCGATAATGTCAAAGCAAAATGTAGATTTTTTTTGTGCAAATTTATAAAAAATTTAAAACAGGAATACCTTATGTACAGCGCATTCAGAAAGTATTCAGACCCTTTCCCTTTTCCCACATTTTGTTACGTTACAGTCTTATTCTAAAATGGATTCAATGAGTAAATGTCCTCATCAATCGACACACAATACCCCATAATGACAAAGCGAAAACAGGTTTGTAGAAACTTTTGCACATTTATTAAACATAAAAAACAGATACCTTATTTACATATAAGTATTCAGACCCTTTGCTATGAGACTCGAAATTGATCTTAGGGGCATCCTGTTTCCGTTGATCATCCTTGAAGTGTTTCTACAACTTGATTGGAGTCCACCTGTATTACATTCAATTGATTGGACTTGATTTGGAAAGGCACACACCTGTCTATATAAGGTCCCACAGTTGACAGTGCATGTCAGAGCAAAAACCAAGCCATTAGGTCGAAGGAATTGTCCGTAAAGCTCAGAGACAGGATTGTGTCGAGGCACAGATCTGGGGAAGTGTACCGAAAAAAAATAATGCAGCATTGAAGGTCCCCAAGGACACAGTGGCCTCCATCAGTCTAAAATGGAAGAAGTTCGGAACCATCAAGACTCATCCTAGAGCTGGCCCGCCCGGCCAAACTGAGCAATCAGGGGAGAAGTGCCTTGGTCAGGGAGGTGACCAAGAACCTGAAGGTCAGTCTGACAGAGCTCTAGAGTTCCTCTGTCGAGATGGGAGAACCTTCCAGAAGGACAATAATCACTGCAGCACACCACCAATCAGGCCTTTATGGTAGAGTGGCCAGACTGAAGCCACTCCTCAGTGAAAGGCACATGACAGCCTGCTTGGAGTTTGCCCAAAGGCACCCAAAGGACTCTCAGACCATGAGAAACAAGATTCTCTGGTCTGATGAAACCAAGATTGAACTCTTTGACCTGAAATCCAAGTGCCACGTCCGGAGGAATGCTGGCACCATCCCTACAGTGGAACATGGTGGTGGCAGCATCATGCTGTGGGGATGTTGTTCAGCAGCCTGGACTGGGAGACTAATCAGGATCGAGGGAAAGATGAACGGAGCAAAGTACAGAGAGATCTTTGATGAATAGTTGCTCCTGAGTGCTCAGGACCTCAGACTGGAGTGAAGGTACACCTTCCAACAGGACAACGAACCTAAGCACACAGCCAAGACAATGCAGGAGTGGCTTCGGGACATGTTTTTGAATATCCCTGAGTGGCCCAGCCTGAGCCCGGACTTGAACATGATCGAACATCTCTGGAGAAACCTGAAAATAGCTGTGCAGCGACGCTCCCCATCCAACCTGACAGGGCTTGAGAGGATCTGCAGAGAAGAATGGGAAAAAATCTCAAATGCACGTGTGCCAAGCTTGTAGCGTCATACCCAAGAAGACTCAAGGCTGTAATCGCTGCCAAAGGTGCTTCAACAAAATACTGAGTAAAGGGTCTGAATACTTATGTAAATGTGATATTTCCATTTTTTATTGTTTTTGCTTTTTCATAATGGGGCATTGTGTGTATACTGATGAGGCTAAAAAAACAATTTAATACATTTTAGCTGTAAAGTAACAAAATGTGGAAAACGTGAAGGGGTCTGAATTAGAGGTCGACCGATTAATCGGAATTGCTGATTAATTAGGTCTGATTTCAAGTTTTCATAACAATCGGTAATCAGCATTTTTGGACACCGATTAAACATTTTTTTTTTATTTAACTTTCATTATTTAATTGAGGCTAAATTGATTTTATTGATGTATTATATTAAGTTAAAATAAAAGTGTTCATTCAGTATTGTTGTAATTGTCATTATTACAAATTAATTAATTAATTAAAACTGGCTGATTAATCGCTGCTTTTTTTGGTCCTCCAATAATCCGTATCGGCGTTGAAAAATCATAATTGGTCGACCTCTAGTCTGAACACTTTCCGAATATTTAATGTCCACAAAATCCACATACACTCTAGTGAGGACAATATGCAATATTGATGGTTAATAGGTGTTCTGGCTCAGATCTTGTGGTTAGATGGTATGACTATAGGGCTGGCCAGGCAGGCTTATTTATTTGTAAAAAATTACACACATGCACACACACTCATTCTCTCTATCTCGCTCTCTATCTCTCTTTTTCTCAGCCCCCTCTCTCTTTTTCTCTCTCTCTCTCTCCATTTCACAGTCCTTTGATAATGAATTCAAATGGTTTTGGTTGTTGAGTCATGCAGCATTATCTCAGACGGCCATGCTGCCTAAACCAGGGCTTTACTTGCTGTCTCGCTGGGGGATCACAAATAGTGGAAATGAATCACACATTAAAGTAAGGCTGACAAATGTATCCTGGGTTCTAGGGTGCTGATAGTTTCTCTCCCGACCTATCTGTCTAAACTGTGTTTTCAGGAGAGAAAATACATCCAGGGAGGCTCTAGATTAGCTCTGAACGTATCTGCAAATATACCATGAACGGAATATTGCGCCTTTTTGAGGATTTGGTTACAATATTGTAATTTTACGTACCTAACACAAACCTAATGTCATGGTCTACTAAGCAGAAATGGTCTTGTATACAAAAATGTCCTCTTTCAATTGTCCGTTTCGATATCTCACAGTAGGATTCACCAGAAACTCTATGTACTGTAGCTCGACTAACTAATCATACACGGCTGTCGGATACAGACAGGTCGAGTGGCGAATGAGGGACAGGCTCCCCTCATTCTAAAGAGGGCAGTGACCAGACTCGGTATCCCAGGCGAGCAACAACTCCCTGCTCTTCTATTTTACATGGTGGAAGCCAAACTCAATTGGGCCAAACACTGTTTGCCATCATTAGTGTCAAGGACATGAACATGGCACTTCTCTCCCTGGTAAGACGGACTACTTCTTTGACTCCATCGACCAAAATGTCTACTTGTCTGCCGCACGTTCTGTGCGGGCGTTGAACGTTGGTTTACCAGGCCAATTTGATGCTAGAGATGCAATATCTTCTAGCTATCGGACCCAAGTGTCCTCAACAGCTATCTGATGAATTTCACGTTCATGCTTATGTTCGACGTGCTGTCTCGTGCTATTCGTCGAGGTGACTCCTCAGCAGGACGCTTATTTTCACAAAGGCATTCTGCCAGCACTCAGGAGGTTTTCGAAGGCACAGCCTATGAATACCTCACTGTCCTTTCTGGGCTAGCGCTAGCTCCCCGAACCTTCAGCAAATGTGTAGAGGCAGCCCTCAAAACCCTGAGAAACAAGGGGCCGAGAATCTCCTCCTACATAGGCGATTACTTGTTTGCTCCTCTTCCTGGGAGCAAGCGGTACTAGACACAACTTCCCTTGTTACTCACCTCTCTGGGCTAGGGTTCAAAGATCAATCAGAGAAAGAGCTGTTTGGTGCCAATGCGGAGAATAGAGTGCCTAGGCGTCAAGCTGTATTCTCTCTCTTATCAGGCAACACTCTCGGATTACCGGTAAGCAACACTCGTCGTTCTGAGAGGGCCCTCTTCCTGTTCCACATGGGGCACTCGGTCATGTTCAAGATCTGCCTCCGAGTGCTGGGGTTGATGGTATCCACCGTTTCAGTAGTACCTCTTGGCATACTGAGGATGAGACTTCCAGCGCTGGGTTTTTGCCCTATGTCTTTGTACATGACACCTCGATCGTCTTTGGCGCTCACCTAAGGATAACGGCAACAAGGAACGTGGTGACGACAGACAGTGTTTCTTTCACTGAAACACTTTCTACTAGGGGTTTGCCGAATACTCGGTCAAACGAGTATCGTAACGGATATGGAGAATTTTTCTAACGTATTTTGTCATTTGTAATTATCTGTGATCTATTTAATTACATTTTTTCAGCTGCCAGCCCGCATCTTCCACTCAAACAGTGTGATGCGCTGTGTGCTCTAAACAACTATTGACTAGTTCATCTGTCTGTAAGGAAATGGGCAGGGTATCAGTTGAACCTGCTGCAATGATTGGATAAGAACATGCCGCTCTCTGTCGGCTCTCATTTCCCCAGACAGACACAGAGGTTGCTGTTTCACTCAGTAAGTCACTCTTCTCAGTGCACAAGTCTCCCTTTTTCCAAATATCCATCACAATCCGCAACTAGTCATTGTTCTTCAATCCAGTTATTTTCTGTAGACTTTGCTCAGGCCATATGGTTTTTCTGTCTGTCTACTTGGCATTGTTTAGTAGGCCTACTTTGTCTGTCTGTATAGTTATTCCATTGCTGACGACGTCTGTCGTTAATTGTCGTGATCCAAGCCCATGCTATTATTATTTCTTCTTCCCAGGCATGTTTACAGAATGACAGATCATTAAAACATTCAATTACGGAAGGTCCATGGGGCGACGCACAATTGGCCTACCATCGTCCGGGGTTAGGGAGGGTTTGGCCGGTAGAGATATCCTTGTCTCATCGCGCACCAGCAACTCCCGTGGCGGGCCGGGCGCAGTGCACACTAACCAAGGTCGCCAGGTGCATGGTGTTTCCTTTGGTCGGATGATGAGACACATTGGTCGGATGATGAGACAAGATAGTAATTACTAACAATTGGATATCACGAAATTGGGGAGAAAAGGGGGTAAAAATGTATTCAAAAACACAACAACAAAAAAACATTAAATTACAAATGTAGATTGATTGATTGCACAAATGTTGTGACATTGTCGGGAGAGAAAAGCTCCGCTCCTCTTGAAAGTAAAACAATATATTGGGCAAGAGAATTAGAGAATCTAAATCTGTGTCTGGAATAAATGCAGGCAGTCATAGCCTAGTGTGTTTATTAGCCTATTTCGTTGATAATTGAATAGGACTAAGCAAGTAAATTGCCATAATGTGCATTTTCATCTATTATGGCCGTTTACCTTCGAACAATTTGTGTGAACGAGTGAAGGAACATAACTATGCTATCTGAGTGAGCAGTAGTCCAATGCGGACCTGAGGTATGGGCTTGACCGGCATTTAAGGTGCACTTCTGGGTTTTCCTCGCAAATCCGATTACGAGTATCACGTGTGATTACGTATCAAGTGTGTACAATTGCGAATACAAGTATGCCCTTCTACGACCCTTCTACGAGGGTCTACTAGATGTCACTACACCTTCATTGGTGCATGCTCTTCTCAGTGTTGGGGTCTCTGAGCATTGGTCTCTGATGAATTCCACTGTGGGACACTGTATCTCACTCATGTCAGAGAACCGTTGCGTAACCCCCAAGCTTCCAAAGAGGCCTCACCTGCTTGTCCTCTCTTAGATATTGGACTATTTTGAAACAAATCATATTTGAGTAAGTTAATAACGGATTGAACGCAGAAATAAGGAAGGGGGTGAATACCACAGAGCTTGATCAATTCTCAGTGTTTGTTTGCACATGTGGCCAAGGTTCATCAGGGGAGAAATGCACACAAGCAGGGTTTTGTGGGACCTCCAGATGTCTTTTTTTTTGTAAGCGCAAATGTGCCTCATTAGTCAAACTAATTATCGTACCTTCTGAATGTACAATTGCTCTGTCGTTTTCATCTCGTGTTTTTCTTCCAGTAGATGTGTTAGTATTGACTCTGCCTTTCGGGGATTGCAGAACTAGAAATGTTGAAAAGCACATTTGAGTTTTTCTGACTGTGTCAGCCATTACCATCATATTATAATGCAGGTGAGGCAGGGGGAAGGGGGGTGAGGGAAGGGGCTGGAAATTAACATTCTTGTTTTAATTAACTTCAAGTTAAAATGGCGTGAAATTGAAAACGATTATTGCCAAAGTAAATATGCCTAATTAGGATATGATGACTGTGAGTAAATTATTTTATAACCATTGTTTATTTGAAGCTGTGAGTCACCTGGGTTAGATTTGAGGAATGAATCTCAGTGTCAGAAACCGAAAGCTGAATTTATGGAAGGCATTTATGACAGGGTGACAGTCTGTGGTAAAGAATTGTGCTAATAAGTTCCACATTGTAGGCATATGGGGCAATCGTGCTTGTGGGGAGTCAGAAGTCCGACAAACTCTTCAGCCAATTAAGATTTTAGCTAGCTTGATAAGATGGCTAATGGCTAATGTTGTTAACAATAAACTTTGACAATAGGGTCCAACTATTTACATTAGCAACATTGATACGTTTGTAAATGTCAAAAACATATTTGTTTGCATTCTTCTGGTTGAAAAGGTGAGTGGTGAAACATCACAACTCTGGTCATAACATTTTCTCTGAGTTTCTCACTTGTAGTTACGACTTGGAGGGTAGTTCATGTTAAACATCCCAGTCGGAACTTCTGATAACTCCAACAGCATGTGATCGCCACATAAGGTTGTCCAATACCTGTTTATAATATTTCTATAAACATCTACTTTAATGATAAATGTTATTTTTGAGGTGCCCATTAGTTTAGCTCTGTCACAGCCTCACAGAGGCAATTTGTGTGGCAAGAAAAACATACACTTTCACTTGATAGGATGTGATTGAAGTTCACAACACTCTTGAGACAAAATAAAGACATTTATGTCTGAAAGAAGGTTCACAGGAAGAACGATATTGCTTATTAGACGGTAGAACACTTATGGCGACAGTTCTAAACAACACTTTCATTTCCCCATCAAAGCGGCGCAGCAGAACAGAACAGATCGAGGGGCTGCTGGTGGTGACAGAGAGGAATCTGACACAGCCTGATGAATGGGCCTGTCAAATTAAGGACAATTTGATCATGTTCATTGGCTTTCCTTTTAATCTTGCTGATTGCATCATGAGCAACGATGCATGCATAGACATATGCTTAGGCATTAACATTTGGAGTGGCACATTCTGACAGGCTCTCCTTCTGTGGTGATTCATTTTTAACGGATTTGTTGAAAACTTGACGTCCTTTGGCATGGACACCATACCAATTTACTGCTTTTATCGATTTCACTTCTCAGACATTCCAAAATGAAGTATTAAGGAATACAACATTCAAATGTGACAAGTATAACACTTGGAGATCCCTAAGCATGGGAACGGCACATTTCACTTCCTGTTTATGCCATTGTAAAAGCAATGTTCGCAATTATTTCTCAATGCAGTATACATTTTTGTTGTTGTTGCCATTGTCAGTGTTTGTGTTAAAATGTATCTACTGACTGACTGGACCGGAACGATATTTAACCTAAAAACATTGGCTATTGAAGTCACTGGAGCAACTTCAATCTCTGTCTCCCATTTGATCCTCTGCCATGGTGGATCACATCAAATAATAAACCCAGTTCCGCAACTCTCCTCCTCCTGGCCACTGTCCAAAGCAATTAGATTCCTCCCAACAAATTCCTTTTTGTGGCAAGATGGGAAATTCAATTCCACAAAGTTTGAAGGTTGCAAAATTCCATATTTTAAATCTTTATTCAAAGGCAAAATGCTTTTTTTTCTGTTCAATTTGGTAATTCCTTTTGTGTTACTTTGAGGCACAGCATCATGTGCAAATACTATAGTGTGCGGCATGCTTCTCCGTTGATATGGCTTTGTACTCAGGTTGCATTATTTCACAATGCCATTATGCCGTTAAAAATGTATTGTTGATAGAAAAGCGAGCCCTGGGCCTTTTTCCATTGAAATCCCAGAGAGTAGAACCGAGATGTAATCATATCCCTATCCTTGCCCTCTTACCAAATAATAATTAGTCCTCCAAAAGCTGTCTCTGCCGGTGTTTTAAGAAGCTGTTATCGAGGAGAGAATTAATAAAATAAATCTCTGTTCAGATCCAGAGGGACACTGTGAAGTGTACTTAGCTGGAGCCCAAAATGACAGCGTGTACTCGTGTTCTCAAGGACTGTAGTGGCTGTTCAGCTGAACCCATTTCTCTCTTCAGCAGAATGAATGCTGCCTTTGTGAGGACCTACACGAGGAGAGTGTTTTGTCAGAGTGGGTGTCCAGTATAATCTCAATCATCAATATTATCTTCCTACGCAGAGACGGATTAGACCCATCTACACATCTACAGAGGAGCTAAAAGATATGGGGGACAATATCGATGTGGAGAATTTATTCATATGCTGAGGAGCAAATGAGTGCAGGTTGATGGACAGGCAACCAGTGGAATTACAGGACTATTTGACGGAAACCCCCAATACAAATGGCCTATGCTTTGGCTGAGTGTGAAATGCCACTCGTTCCCTCATCCCCTTCTCCGTTTGTTAAGCTTCACACACGTCGCACGCAATTACAGTTCAGATACACGGCTTTTTCCTCTTCCTTTGATGGTATTTGTTGACGAAATAAAACATCTCCTTTGGGTATGCTCCAGTTAGTGACTTGCTCTGCCCATTGTCTACTGTTTGAGGGCTGTAGGCTGTCTGCACACTCCCAGGCATTCCCTCCCGTTGCTTTTGACCCGTTTCTGTTCTACACACAAACCACAAAAGCACTAAAGACCTGACATGGCAGAGATGGAGGCTAGTTCAGGCAGCCCCCCCCCCTGCAACAGGAAAATGTCACTGTTCCAGTCCAGACTTAAAGGAAATCTCAATGTGCACAATGCTATTAAATATGCAGAATAGATACGCGTCTGGTTGAATGACATAGCGTTTTTTTTTTTCCTTTTTTCTTTTTTACAGTCATCTTTAATGAGTGTGACCAAAATCATTTCGGGGTCAGTTTACAATGGCCAACCTGAATTGACATGAATGGATGAAATATTAATTCTATACATTATATGTTTGATTTTCGAAATCATTCCATGTACAATAACAATGTTTTTTATTTTTTTATTTTTTTATTTATTTATATATTATTATTTTTTTATAATTGTGAGGAGGTTTTAAATATCACCTCCAAACCTTTTGATTTGAAATCATTTGCTTTCTCCTAGGGTTTAATTGGTGTAACGCCAAAATGAGGAACGTATTTTTTTGTAAGTAACACTACAACAACAACAACAACAACAACAAAAATCCTATTTCCAAATATCTACGTAGATAAGTGGGCGGCTCTAGCAGCACTGACACGAGGTAAAACAACTTTAGTCAATTCAAACATATCTGGAGAGCCCAACCTTAACCATTACATGGCAGTGAGTACTTGAACCCTTGTAACTTGTTAGAACTTAGGATAGTGCTTATACTGTATAGCCTAAGTATTGATATTCATCATTCTATAAAGGGTTAATGAGACTGCCAAAGACTGACGTACTTTAGAAAATATGGATCTGAGTTAGAATCTTGCCTCTCAAATGTAATAATGTACATCCAAGTGTATTTCCATGGTTCTACATCCCTTCGGATGACCCCTAAACAGAACTGGACGGCCTCTCTGTGACCCTGCTCTAGCAAATCCATCCATATCCACCACACAGTCACTCATGCTGCTTTCTCCAATAGACATTTACATGTTATTCATTTCGCAGATGCTCTTATCCAGAGCGACTTACAGGAGCAATTAGGTTTTAATGCCCTGCTCAAGAGCACATCGGCAGATTTTTCACCTAGTCGGCTCGGGGATTTGAACCAGTGTCCTTTTCGATTACTGGCCCAAAGCTCTAAACCGCTAGGCTGCCTGCCTCCCAACATTTGCACGTATTCATCCAGCAACCATTTAGGACAACTAGACAGCACTAGCATGGGGCATGTTCTCCAAATATACACTGTTGTTACTCTGATCGAACTGAATACACACACACACACACACACACACACACACACACACACACACACACACACACACACACACACACACACACACACACACACACACACACACACACACACACACACACTGCTATTGTAGGCTCATCTTGCCATTTCACTGGAGCTGTTTACATCGCTGTCCCGCTATGATAGTATTGATGAACAATAAAGATTTTCCTCCCTTCAACTGGCTGTGAGGCATTTCACCAGTCTAAAGAAGCAGTGGTAATATGAGCCACTCTGAATGCGTTAACGCTGTTTTGAACAAGCTGAAGCTTTCCTAGGAAAAAAGTTTGTTGCAATCGTATCCCAGGCAGACCTAGGCCTTATTTCAAGATACAAAGATCAGGTGCGAAATGAGGAACTCTCCTTTTAATAAAAGACAGAGAATCCACAGAGTTGAATTTATGAATGTAGCCAGTGGGCTTTTTGTACACTGTGAAATTTGAATTGGGTCACAAAAAGGACAATCAGCATCTGTTTAGAATGACCTTCGTTTAACAGTTCATTTCCTATTTGCCTCTCCGCCATTTTCTAATAATTGTTTGCAATTGGCTGTCCCTTTCTGCAAGAATTATCGCTTTGTGATGCTTTAACGATTGTTTTCACTGTCACAGTAGTCAGTGTCGTCAGTATCACTGATACAATGGAGAATCGGACTACTCCGTAAATGGGAAAGAAATTCAGATCGCGTTTATTCAGAAAATTACACACCTCTGCCAAAAGCACTGTTTCCCAATTTAACACCCATAAGTCCATTTTGACTATAACTCCACCCAAACTGATATGTAGCTCAGCAGCTGCTGAATCAATACATCCAGAAACATTGTGAATAGAGAAATCAATTATTGTTTAAACACCAGGACCGAGCGTCCAGGAATCAATCGATGAGATGTATTACAGCTCAGACACTCTTTACTATACTGAAAAACGGTTATTTTTTGTGTGGAATGGACACAGAAATAGCCTGGTAGCTGGTCTAATGCATTACCTTGGGCACAGCTGAAATGGCTCATATCGTTAGGAGTCTCTGCCCTAAGACAATGCTCACAGTTTGGTCAGGAGTATGTTTTGAAATTTCAGTCCTCATATTGACGTGCAGAGAAGGAACATCAGGCTATATGTTAATTACGACGGTCAGGTAAACTAAACTTTTTAACACCATCTCCCACATAGCCTTGTTTCTACTCATCCGTTATGCACAGGTTGAGTAAATACTCGTCTAACGCAAAGGTCTTGCGGACATATTGCCCGGGGCACCATTCAACTCAATGTTGGCGGGACATTTCCAAATGGTACGACAGAGTATTACAGGGTTGTCATTTTCTGGCACTGATCAACTGTGTCTTTCATAGAGTGCTTGGGATTTCTGCAATGGACACAATAAGCGTTTGTCACCACGTTGAGCTTACAGTGCATTCGGAAAGTATTCTGACCCCTTGATTTTTTTTCACATTTTGTTACTTTACAGCCTTATTTTGAAATTGAATACATTGTTTTTCCCCCCTCGTCAATCTACACACCATACCCCATAATGACAAAGCAAAAACAGGTTTCTAGATTTTTTGTAAATGTATATTTATTTTTATTTTTATGGAAATATTATATTTACAAACAACACCGTAAGTATTCAGACCCTATACTCAGTACTTTGTTGAAGCACCTTTAGCAGCGATTACAGCCTTAGGTCTTCTTGGGTATGACTCTACAACCTTGGCACATGTGTATTTGGGGAGTTTCTCCCATTGTTCTCTGCAGATCCTCTCAAGCTCTGTCAGGTTGGATGGTGAGCGTCGCTGCACAGCTATTTTCAGGTCTCTCCAGACCTGATAAATCAGGTTCAAGTCCGGGCTCTGGCTGGACACTCAAGGACATTCAGAGACTTGTCCCGAAGCCACTCCTGCATTGTCTTGGCTGTGTGCTTAGGGTCGTTGGCCTGTTGGAAGGTAAACTTTCTCCCCAGTCTGAGTACTCTGGAGCAGGTTTTCATCATGGATATCTCTGTACTTTGCTCCATTCATCTTTCCCTCGATCCCTGCTGCTGAAAAACATCCCCACAGCATGATGCTGCCACCACCATGTTTCACCGTAGGGTTGGTGCCAGGTTTCCTCCAGAAGTGACACTTGTTTTTCAGGTCAAAGAGATCAATCTTGGTTTCATCAGACCAGAGAATCTTGTTTCTCATGGTGTGAGAGTCCTTTAGGTACCTTTTGGCAAACTCCAAGCAGGCTGTCATGTGCCTTTTACTGAGGAGTGTCTTCCATCTGGCCACTCTACCATAAAGGCCAGATTGGTCTTAAAGACCTGACCTGAGTGCTGCAGAGACCGTGTTCCTTCTGGGAGGTTCTCCATTCTCCACAGAGGAACCCTAGTGCTCTGTCAGAGTGACCATCGGGTTCTTGGTCACCTCCCCGACCAAGACCCTTCACCCCCGATTGCTCAGTTTGACCAGGCGGCCAGCTCTAGGAAGAGTCTTGGTGGTTCCAAACTTCTTCCATTTAAGAATGAGGGAGGCCAGTGTGTTCTTGGAGACCTTAAATTCTGCAGAAATGTTTTGGAACCTTTGCCTAGATTTGTAACTTGCCACAATCCTGTCTCGGAGCTCTACGGAGAATTCCCTCGACCCCATGGCTTGGTTTTTGCTCTGACATGCACTGTCAACATGCACTGTCAACCTTATATAGACAGGTGTGTGCCTTTCCAAATCATGTCCAAACAATTGTAATTTACCACAGGTGGAGTCCAATCAAGTTGTAGAAACACCTCAAGGATGATCAATGGAAACAGGATGCACCTCAGGATGCACCTATGAGCTGAATTTTGAGTCTCATAGCAAAGAGTCTGAATACTTACGTGAATAAGGTATTTGTGTTTTTTATTTGCAAAAATGTTTTCACTTTGTCACTATGTGGTATCGTGTGTAGATTGACGAAGAAGATTGTTTATTTGATCCATTTTAGAATAAAGCTGTAACATAACAAAATGTGGAAAAAGGGAAGGGGTCTGAATACTTTCTGAAAGCCACTGTATATTTTCGTCAAGCAGGCCACAGTGAATAATTGTGTTGTCTAACGTAAGTCTATCAACGTGCACAAAATATGTCTTTATTTTCTGCTACAGTAAGAGGGCCGTGTGCATTGACCCATCATTTAAAAAATATTTTTTCACATACTGGGATTTTTTTTTATAAGAGCAGCAATTTTTCTAATTTGGCAAGACTACATTTTTGCTTGGGTATTCATATTTTTTCATGTGTCCATTTAGCAATTATGCCGTTTTAAGACTTCCTACCTTGCAGTCATAGTCAGTCACCTGTACATCACATGCTGTTGTGACTTTAGCTGTAAAGGATTGTGGAAAAAGCTAATTATATTCAGTATTTTGCAGACCTATTCTTTTGTTATGCCACACAGCACATCGCTGATGCCATTATGATCTAAGGTGCATCACAATGATATGTCCTTTCTGAAGTGTGCACTCGTTCACTATTGACAATAATTCTAAGAACATTGGATTGGTGGAAGCATGGGCTAGTGGGACTTTCCGCAATACTTTTTAAACCAGCCATTTCCTTTCAAATCAGTGAAGGGAAGTGAGCAAGTGCACACTTTGGGAGGAAGGAGAAGTAATTGGGACATAACCTACGGGAAATGTTGGTATTGGAAGCAAGGAATCCAATGTTAGATTAACTGAAAAACGAAATCATGCTGGTTTCCTAGAAGTTTCATGGCGAAAGGCGCATGGACGGTAACCACAGGGTAGACTGGGGGATAATTTAATATATGGGCATTGGCCTTGTCTCTCTCTGTTGAATGTGCTTCAGCTCTACAGCCCACTTTCTCAGTCGGTACGTTCCTTAAGACATCAATTTGATATTAACATGTTCTTTTACCAACAAACATGGCTGCCTCTCGCTTTGCTTTTACAGAGCGTTTTTGTTTGATGATAAAAAAAATTATATATACTTTGTAGTTTGGGGAAGTGCTCTTTTGGATTTCCTGGCTGCTTACTGAAGATTTTAGCAGTCAGAATGACAATTTCCCTGAGTATAAAGAGTTGTTACCTACAGTTTTCAGCTTTTAGTTACAGCGTAACGCTGTCTCTACTGCTTGCTGTTATGTATAGACATGTTTTTTTTTATACTTTAAACATGGACATTTCTAGGAAAGCAATTCATTTTATAATCCCATTCTAGTCATACCTTACTGAAAATTGAAATGATCTGTCGTCAGAAGCCCTATATGGAATTGTATAAGCCTGGTAGTTTGGATACTAGATGCTGATTGCCTAAAACAGCATTCAGACATTTGCATGTGAGATCATGTACCATGACTATGACGTTTAGCCTTTTCACCGTGAAAGCCGTGGTATATGAAACCGTATACCACGGGTATGACAACATGTCTTTTTACTGTTCTTATTCAGTTTGCCACCAGTTTATAATAGCAATAAGGCACTTCGGGGGTTTGTGGTATGTAGCCATTATATCATTGGCTTAGGGCTGTATCCAGGCACTCCGTGTTGCGTCAGGATTAAGAGCAGTCCTTAGCCGTGGTATATTGGCCATATACCACAACCCCTTGGGCCTTATTGCTTTAGTATACAGCAGGTCAGACAGCTACTGTACAACCACAGTCTAAACCTGTAGCCCACCTTTACCCGATACCCTAGACCCACTACAGTTTGATTACCGCTCCAACAGATCCACGGATGATTCCATCGCATTATCCCATCTGGATAAGAGGAATACCTATGTGAGAATGCTGTTCATTGACCACAGCTCAGCCTTCAACACCATAGTGCCCTCCAAGCTCATCAATAAGCTCAGGGCCCTGGGTCTGAACCCCGCCCTGTGTAACTAGGTCCTGGACTTCTTGATAGGCCGTCTCCAAGTGGTGCAGGTAAGCAACAGCACCTCCACCACGCTAATCCTCAACACGGAAGCCCCACAAAATGAAACAAATTGTATTTGTCACGTGCGCCAAATACTACAGGTGTAGACCTTACAGTGAAATGCTTACTTACAAGCCCTTAATCAGCAACGCATTGAAGAAAAATAAGTGTTTAGTAAAAAAATACATAAGTAAAAGATAAAAAAATAAAAAAAATCATTAAAGAGCAGCAGTAAAATAACCTTTATTTAACCAGGTAGGCCAGTTGAGAACAAGTTCTCATTTACAACTATATACAGAGGTACCATATCAAATCAAATTTTATTGGTCACATGTTTAGCAGATGTTATTGCAGGTAGAGCGAAATGTGTGTGCTTCTAGCTCCGCCAGTGCAGTAATATCTAACAAGTAATATCTAACAATCACACAGCATATATCCAATACACACAAATGTAGTAAAGGAATGGAATTAAGAACATAAGAATATATTCCCGGGACAGAGTCAATGTGCTGGGGCACAGGTTAGTCGGGGTAATTGTAAATATAAAAAGAGAGTAGCAGCAGTGTAAAAGGGGGTGGGGGCAATGCCAATAGTCTGGGTAGCCATTTCAACAGCTGTTCCGGAGTCTTATGGATTGGGGGTAGAAGCTGTTAAGAAGCCTCTTGGACCTAGACTTAACAGTCTACTTAACAGGACCTAACAGTCTATGACTAGGGTGGCTAGAGTCTTTGACAATTTTTGGGGCCTTCCACTGACACCGCCTGGTATAGGGGTCCTTTGTCTTGATCACGCTGGGGGAGAGGCTGTAATTTTTTTTTAACCTTTATTTAACCAGGTAGGCCAGTTGAGAACAAGTTCTCATTTACAACTGCGACCAAGATAAAGCAAAGCAGTGCGACACAAACAACACAGAGTTACACATGGAATAAACAAACGTACAGTCAATAACACAATAGACAAAAAGTCTATATACAGTGTGCAAATGGTGTGAGGAGGAAGGCAATAAATAGGCCATAGAAGCAAAGTAATTACAATTTAGCAAATTAACACTGTAGTGATAGATGTGCAGATGATGATGTGCAAGTAGAAATACTGGTGTGCAAAAGAGCAAAAAAGTAAATAAAAACAACCACGGGGATGAGGTAGGTAGATGGGATGGGCTATTTACAGATGGGCTGTGTACAGCTGCAGCGATCGGTAAGATGCTCAGATGGCTGATGTTTAAAATTAGTGAGGGAAATATATGTCTCCAACTTCAGCAATTTTTGCAATTCGTTTCTGTCACTTGCAGCAGAGAACTGGAAGGAAAGGCGGCCAAAGGAGTTGTTGGCTTTGGGGATGACCAGTGGGATATACCTGCTGGAGCGCGTGCTACGGGTGTGTGTTGTTATCGTGACCAGTGAGCTGAGATACGGCGGAGCTATACCTAGCAAAGACTTATATATGCCCTGGAGCCAGTGGGTCTGGCTATGAATATGTAGCGAGGGCCAACCGACGAGAGCATACAGGTCGCAGTGGTGGGTGGTATATGGGGCTTTGGTGACAAAACGCACGGTACTGTGATAGAATGCATCCAGTTTGCTGAGTAGAGTGTTGGAGGCTATTTTGTAAATGACATCGCCGACGTCGAGGATCGGTAGGATAGTCAGTTTTACGAGGGTATGTTTGGCAGCGTGAGTGAAGGAGGCTTTGTTGCGAAGTAGGAAGACGATTCTAGATTTAATTTTGGATTGGAGATGCTTAATGTGAGTCTAGAAGGAGAGTTTACAGTCTAGCCAGACACCTAGGTACAGTGGGGCAAAAAGTATTTAGTCAGTCACCAATTGTGCAAGTTCTCCCACTTAAAAAGATGAGAGAGGCCTGTAATTTTCATCATAGGTACACTTCAGCTATGACAGACAAAATTAGAAAAAAAATCCAGAAAATCACATTGTAGGACTTTTAATGAATTTATTTGCAAATTATGGTGGAAAATAAGTATTTGGTCACCTACAAACAAGCAAGATTTCTGGCTCTCACAGACCTGTAACTTCTTCTTTAAGAGACTCCTCTGTCCTCCACTCTTTACCTGTATTAATGGCACCTGTTTGAACTTGTTATCAGTATAAAATACATTTTGTCTGTCATAGTTGAAGTGTACCTATGATGAAAATTACAGGCCTCTCTCATCTTTTTAAGTGGGAGAACTTGCACAATTGGTGGCTGACTAAATACTTTTTTGCCCCACTGTATTTGTTGTTGTCCACATCCTCTAAGTCAGAACTGTCCGGAGTAGTGATGCTACTCTGGGTGCCTGCAGCAGTCGGTTGAAAAGCCGGGTGCAGGCAGCGATTGGTTGAAAAGCATGCATTTATCTTTACTAGCGTTTAAAAGTATTTGGAGGCCATGGAAGGAGTGTTGTATGGCATTGAAGCTCGTTTGGAGGTTTGTTAACACAAGTTATCCTGGCACCACAAGGCCAGGTCTCAGACCTCTCCCCTACAGGCTGTCTCATCGTTGTTGGTGATCAGGCCCACCACTGTTGTGTCATTGGCAAACTTAATGATGGTGTTGGAGTCGTGCCTGGCCATGCAGTCATGAGTGAACAGGGAGTACAGGAGGGAACTGAGCACGCACCTCTGAGAGGCACCCGTGTTGAGGATCAGCGTGAAAGATGTGTTGTTACTTACCCTTCCCACCTGGGGGGCCTCCCATCAGGAAGTCCAGGATCCAGTTGCAGAGGGAGATGTTTAGTCCCAGGGTCCTTAGCTTAGTGATGAACTTTGAGGGCACTATGGTGTTGAACGCTGAGCTGTAGTCAATGAATAGCATTCTCACATAGGTGTTCATTTTGTCCAGGTGCGAAAGGGCAGTGTGGAGTGCAATAGAGATTGCATCATCTGTGGATCTGTTGGGGTGGTATGCAAATTGGAGTGGGTCTAAGCTTTCTGGGATAATGGTGTTGATGTGAGCCATGACCAGCCTTTCTAAGCACATCATGTCTGCAGACGTGAGTGCTACGGGCCAGTAGTCATTTAGGCAGGTTACCTTAGTGTTCTAAGGCACAGGGGTGCGTGCTCTGCCCCCTCCTGTACTCCCTGTTCACCCATGACTGCGTGGCCACGCCCGTCTCCAACTCAATCATCAAGTTGATTGAGTTGTAATTGTAATTGTATTGTAATTGTTTTTAATAACCTGCCCAGGGACTGCGGTTGAAAATTAGCCGGCTGGCTAAAACCGGCACTTTTACTGAAATGTTGATTAATTGTAATTGTATTGTAATTGAGTGTTGTATGGCACAAACTCAAGTTTGCTGACGACACAACTGTGGTAGGCCTGATTATCAACACTGACGAGACAGACTACATGGAGGAGGTGAGGGACCTGGCGGAGTCGCGTCAGGGAAATAACCTCACCCTTAACATCAACAATACAAAGGAGCTGATCATGGACCTCAGGAGACAGCAGAGAGAGCACGCCCCCATCCACATCAACAGGGCCTTAGTGGAGAGGGTGAAATGATTCAAGTTCTTTGGCGTGCACATCCCTGATAACCTGAAATGGTCCATTCAAACAAACAGTGTGGTGAAGAAGGCGCAACAGCTCTTCAACCTCTGGAGGCTGAAGAAATTCAGCTTGGCTCCTAAGACCCTCACTAACTTCTTGAGAGCATCCTTACTGAGAGCATCCTGTCGGGCTGTAGCACCGCCTGGTACGGCAACGGCACCGTCCGCAACCGGAGGGCTATCCAGAGGTTGGTGCAGTCAGCACAACGCATCAGCGGGGACACACTGACTGCCCGTCAGGATATCTATAGCACCCGATGTCACAGGAAGGCCCAGAAGATCATCAAGGACCTCTAGCTACCCAAGCCACGACCTATTCAACCCACTACTGTCTAGAAGGCGGAGACAGTACAGGTGCATCAAAGCTGGGACCAAGAGACTGAAAAACAGCTTCTATCTCCAGGCCTTCAGACTGTTAAATAGTCACCAACAGCCAGCCTCCTCCCAGAACCCTGCCCTGAACCTTAGTCACTGTTACTAGCCTGCTACCACTCTGTACTCTATCCTGCACCTCAGAGACTTCTGCCCTATGTTAATAGTCAAAATATGTGTAAGTGACCCATACAATTTGATTTGATTTACACTTAATAGTAATAGTTGTACTAAGTAGAGCAGGGTGATAAATTGAATGAATTTTTACGATAACAAATCAATCAAACGATAATGCGCACCACAGTTGTAAAAAAAAAAATCTCAGTTAAACTGCTACTACTACTTTGATAAGTCAGTGTCAATCATTTTCAGTTTACCGTCCCAGCTCTAGTACTTAGTCATCAATACGGCAAGTATCAAGCAATTTACCAAAAGGAATGATAACTGATTAGACGACATCTTAATATGTAGGTTCTCTCACCTTGCTCTCAATCTGCCTGTCAACGCTGCCTGTCAATCAAGTACACCAGAGTGACTGATTAGATTTTAAATGCAAAACAGTGAGGATGCTCTAAAACTATGGGACTGATGAGTCCCCGGCAGTTTCTTCTCCTGCAACAACAACTCCTTGTAATCGTGAACAAGGACGCCGGTATTCTGACTGCACACAGCGGGGACAGATCTTCCATATTCTCCTCCTTCTGTTAGAATGCTTCCAAGTAATCAAATGAATTAACCCCCCGTCCAAATTAGAAGCACCGCGTACGGGGTCCCCCGCCTCATCAGCGATGAATGAATCTGACCACGGTCCCAGATGGCACCCTATTCCCTAGGGCACTACTTTGGACCACAGCCCCGTGGGCATATAAAGGGAATAGGGTGCCATTTGGGACACCGTCCTCTGTCTTCAGATCAAGCGATCTCTGGCTGGAGTTTTCCATTGAATAGAGCCAGAGGTGGCAGGTTATTTGATCAGATTCGCCCTGCACCACAGCAGGTGATGCAGTTAACACACCGGAAAGCTGGGTTGAATCATGAAACAGAGCAGCTGCCCTTCAGCAATTAAAGTTATGAACCCATCCATCACACCTAATAGGGCCTAGACTGGGGTGGAGTGTAAGGAGCACAGACTGATGGACCTTACAGTCATTTAGCTGTCCCCCCCCCCCCCCCCAATACAGCGAATTCATTACATCGGGTGTGGACTTTGATTATTGGAACCTATTGGAATGTCTAAACGGGAAGTTGAAACCTAATTTGACTTTCCTTTTTTGAAATGCGTTGTCGATCACATTAGTACTCTGTAAGAGAATAAATACCTTAACATGACCTACACAAGGTCATCATTTTCAGCCTTTCAGCAAAGGATAGAGCGTATAGAGAGCCTTTACAAACAGTTAGTCACCTCCTGTCCTTAACCCCTGTAAGTCTAAAGGGGGGGTTCTAAACTGAGATATGGAATTGTTTTAAGATTGTGACAGTAATGCGTGTTCGAACGCCAACCCAGGCGCAGAGAAACACCGCAAGCAGAGGTAAATCCAGAACTTTTACTTAGAGTCTTGAAAGAAACAAGACAAGAGCACACTAATAAAACATGAGTCCTGAGCAAAGATACAGGCCAACTTAAATAACCAGGCCACCTGGTGAACAGAGAAGGTAATTAAACACAGGTGAAACCAATAAGAAATAATCAGGGTAACCTGGAAACTGGAAAGGTAAAGGGTGCCCTCCAGCAGGAACCTGAGGAAACAACACAAAAAAAAACAGAACCTGTGACAAAGATGGTCATACAATGGATAATTTACTTATTTCATGAACAAAATGTTGGACCCATTAGGTATCAAACAAATATAAATATTGAATATTGAATTTGGCCTTTACTACTATAGCCCAGATAAATGCATTGAATAACACATTCATAAATGGCGAAAGAGACAGTCAAGGGTGAGTGCGAGTGGGGTGAGTGGGTCAAGGGTGACTCCTTCCGTGGGCGGAGTACGCCCATAATTCGTTAAGTCACTCCCCCACTGGGTTGACTCCCTTCCAGTGTGTTCTGGGTTTTCAGACGGCTCTGGGTCCGTGGACCCCGGGCCAGAGCGACGCTCCTGCGTTTGATGAGTGGTTCAGGCGCACAGAAGTCTGGAACGAGGCTCACGTCAGACTCCAGTGTGCCATCCACCAGTGTGCCATCCACCGTAAGAAGGAGCAAATAGACCGCAGTGGGAATCCAGTGTTCCATCTGGCTCTCCACCGGTTTGTAGGGCCATTCAATGTTCTCCGGAGGGTCAATGAGGTGACTTATTGGTTACAGCTTCCCAGTGATTACCATATCTCACCTTCTTTTCATGTCTCCCTTCTCAGACCAGTGGTTCCTTGTCCCCTGGCTGATGCTGTTCCCCACGACACTTACCACCTGCTTCTCAACTCCCAGCGTCTACGTTACAGAATGAGTAGGTGTGTCCAAACTTTTGACTGGTACTGTACAGTATATATACATACACACTGTATATATAACACATTTTTTGTGTGGTTTTTTAAAAACAAATTGAACCCCTTTTTTTGGGTGGGCACAAAACTACCTTTGTACTTCCATATTTTCTTTTTACTGGTACCGGTTACCTTCAGACAAATCCGTGACACTTGAGGGGGTCGTAGAACAAAATGGAGAACACCATCGTATTCATAAGAATCTCCCCTTTCCACAGTTGGTCACATTCATTTTTAGTCCAAACAGTTTTGGACGCTACAAACAGAAGTTGGCACATTGATGGTACCGACTTCAGACGAGTCCCCTGACACTTGTGGGGGTCAATAGTTTGTAGGTCAAACTGTTCGTTTTTGTGAGAAGACCGATGTTCAGAATGTCTCACAGTTTGACAAACACCGCTCTAGCTCTGCCACCTTTTACCACAGATGTGGAACTGCGACATAGGCGGGTGAAGTGGATTGAGACGCATCTAATGCAAAAAAGACATCTCTATTTTAAAATGACACATTTTGATTCGTTTTTTTTATTGTGTTAGTTAGACTGACGTACCGGTGCGTCAATCGACTCTAGGTTAATGTTGATGAGCAGGTTCTGCTGCTGCTGTCTGTCTGTCTGGTGGAGAGGTTTATTTCTCTAAATACCAAGCCAGCCCCCAGCTGCTGCTGGTTTTGTCTCTATCCTCTCCTTTCTTCTCCTCTCCTTTCCTCTTGTGGAGATCAAACAAGATAGGTGGCTTCCTGAGGAAAATCCCCCAGTGCAACAGCTTGCTCCCAGGCGCCCGCTTTGCTGCAGAACACTTCTAATGGAGACAGGTCCATGCAAAGGTTAATCCTCTTAGACAAGGAGCAACAGCAGCTCAGGTGTGACAAGCCCCCCTGTTCTGTTCGTCCACAACGCCTCTGCAACCTGAGGCTAGACCAGCGTCACCATGGCGCTGTGTTTGTTTGGTTCCTGCAGTGAACAGATATGTAACATGCAGTATCGTTACGTAATACTAGCATCATCATTACGTCCGTCTCTCTGTCACTTACTTACTTACTTACTTTATTGTCCCCATGGGGAAATTTTGTTGTAGTGTCATGTACACATTTAAAGTGGCGTTTAAATACAAAACAACATGGACAATGCAACTTTCATAACAGTTACGCACCAATAAAAATAATAATAATAATAGTAAGAAATAAGAAATAAAACATTGAATAAAAAATAAGAACAGACTAGCCTGCTGGCCTTACGGTGTCAATGGGAACATTCGCCCGAGCTATTTAGGAGGGATATCACACCTGGCACAAATTATTGTCTCGTTCTGTTTTTCCTGCTGAGGGGTGCCCCAAAGTCCAGGTACAGGGGGTGACTTGGGTCTAAAATGATTTTGTGAGCCTTACGGAGGGCCCTGACCTTAAAGATCTCATCCAGGCCTGTCTGTTTGACTCCAAGCACCTTGCTTGCTGTGGTAATAATCCTTCTCAGCATGTTTCTCTGGCTGATAGTGGCATTGCCAAACCAACAAACAATACAAAAAGTTAAAATACTCTCAATGAAGGATTTGTAAAACAGAGTCAGTATAGTACAGTCTATATTAAAAGAAGCCAACTTTTTGAGAAAGTACAGTCTCTGTTGGCTCTTTTTGTAGATCAGGTCTGTACATTTACTCCACTGAAGCTTACTGTCCAAAAGGACACCCAGATATTTGTATTCCTCTACAATTTCTATATTCTGACCCCTGATAGATGTTGCAGAGGTAGGTGTTGTATGCTTCCTGAAGTCTATGCACATCTCTTTGGTCTTGTTGGTATTGAGGACCAAGTGTGATTCCTCACACCACTCTACAAAGTCATCTAGGACCGGGCCATGATGTTCCTCATCATCATGCAACAGGCTGATCAAGGCAGTGTCATCAGCGAACTTAACGAGGTGTCTGTCAGTATGGGAACTAGTACAACTATTAGTGTACAAGATGTACAGAAGTGGGGACAAAACACATCCCTGAGGAGAGCCTGTGTTGGTATTGCGTATATCCGACACATGGGGGACCTATTTTGACTCGCTGTGAGCGTTGGCTCAGGAAGTCCAACAGCCACACAACCAGCCCCCCATCTAAGGAGAAGTCCCGAATAAATCTCTGTGCCAGAATGTAAGGCTGGATTGTGTTGAAGGCAGAAGAAAAGTCAACAAACAGAACCCTGACATGGGATTTGACACCCTCTAGATGTCTATAGACCATGTTAAGGAGGGTAAGAATGGCATCATCAACTCCTCTGCTAGGCTGACAGGCAAACTGAAATGGGTCGAGGAGCTTCTGGGTGATACTGAGAATATGACTTTTCACAATTTTCTCAAGGCATTTCATTACTAAGGATGTCAAGGTGACAGGGCGGTAGTCATTCAGCACAGTGGGATTAGATGCTTTAGGAATTGGTATAATTATTGAGTTTTTCCACAATACTGGCACGTATTGCTGGTCAAGTGAGGATTGGAAAATGTCTGTAAAAACACCAGCCAGTTGTTCAGCACAGTGCTTTAACACATGTCCACGTATTTTGTCTGGGCCTGGGCTTTTGTATGTGCTACATCCCCTGAACAACTTCAGAACATCAGACTGTTGAACAACAACTCTCTGAAACATTTGTAATGATGCTTCCATTTGTTTTACCTCCGACACGAAGATGTCTGATTCAAATCTTGAGAAGAAAACATTCAGTTCATTAGCCATATTCTGGCCCTCATATCTCCCAAGGTCAGCACTGGTTTTTCCCCTGCCTATGTGGGGGGCACTAGCCATGGATTTAATCCCTTGCCAGGCCACCCTTGTGTTTCCTGAGGCGAGGGTCCACTCCACCCTTTGCTTGTGTGCCTCCTTGTCCACCAGTATCTGTCTTTTTATCTCACGTTGTACATCTCTTAAAGCCTTTCTATCACCCCAGCATAAACTGCCTTCTTCCTATCAAGTAGTGATTTTAGATGTCTTGATACCCAAGGCTTGTTGTTAGGGAAGAGTTTACAGGTCTTAGTAGGCACAACTGACTCAACACAGAAGTTAACATCAGTTTAAGTCTGAAATAACATCTGTGAGTTCATCCAGATCAGAGCTGCTGTCCTCAAATATCTCCCACATTGTACAGTCAAAACACCCCTGGAGTCCAAATACCTCCCACATTGTACAGTCAAAACACCCCTGGAGACCAAATACCTCCCACATTGTACAGTCAAAACACCCCTGGAGACCAAATACCTCCCACATTGTACAGTCAAAACACCCCTGGAGACCAAATACCTCCCACATTGTACAGTCAAAACACCCCTGGAGACCAAATACCTCCCACATTGTACAGTCAAAACACCCCTGGAGACCAAATACCTCCCACATTGTACAGTCAAAACACCCCTGGAGACCAAATACCTCCCACATAGTGCAGTCAAAACACCCCCGGAGATAAGTGATACTGTTGTCATTCCAGATCTGGACAGTTTTAACTGTGGGTTTCTCCCTCTCCAGGAGGCGACAGTAGGTTGGCCTGAGGTAGTTTTAACTGTGGGTTTCTCCCTCTCCAGGAGCCGACAGAAGGTTGGCTTGAGGTAGACCACATTGTGGTCTGATGTCCCCAGGGGAGGTCTGATGGTGGCAGAGAACGCCTTTGGTATTGTCCCATAGCACAAGTCAATTTTTCCTAGTGTGACATTTCAAATACTGATGGTATGTGCGCAAGACTTTGTGCAAGGTACAGTTGTTAAAATCCCCTAAAATAAATTTGGGTGCGTCGGGGGAGATGGATTCCAGCTTCTGTGACAGATTATAAATAATCTCTGATGCCTTTGTTATACTAGCTTTAGGTTGAATGTACACAACGGTAACAAACAATTGGGGGAACTCACGGGGCAGATAGTAAGGTCGCAGTGACACAGAAAGCAGTTCAATGTCGGGGGTACAGAGGGCTTTAGGAATTGTCATTAGACGCATGGCATGTTAGCAGAATTGTAGTCCGCATCGTCTGTACCAGGGGTATTCAAGTACTATTTGAGAAGGCGCTGTCACACAAAATTCCTAGGTGACAAAGGACCAGATGGATAATGTAATTTATCAGCGTAGTAACAAATCCCCACCCTGCTACACTCGCGACCCTGAACTGTTCACACTCCTCTTGTTGGCGGATAGAAAATGTTGCAGTTTTTAAGCTAATTTCCCACAATTCCACACATTTTGCATGGGGCAGAAATTGTATTTACTGTTCCATGTCTTATGTGGGTTTATATGATTCCACGGGTCAAAGCCTGACCGACAATTATTATTATTTTTATATATATATATATATATTTTTTTTTTCTTTCTTTTTTCTTTGTTGACTCCATTCTGGGTCCGGATTCCGGTTCTCTGTCTGCCAGTTGAGTACGGGGGTCTATACTGTATGCAGGCGTCCATGTTTGCTGCTTTACCTTAGCCGAAGGATGTAATGGCATGACATGGGTAGCACACGTCTGGTAGCTACTAAGCTACATTCAGTACATGTCTTTTTTTGTGTTGAATTAGTTATGTTTGTGTTGAATTAGTTAAAAATGAAAAGTACTCATTCAAAATGAGTCCCTGGTCTCAATGGGCTCCCCTGATTAAATAAAAAATATACAAATAAAAACTGATGTTCAACACTCTGTTTTTGCACACGCGCATCGTTAGCTGTACACCCACTCTCATTGAGGGTGGGGGTGGGGCAGGCATCCATCACCCGCATGGCCACAGGGACAGGTCAAGCGGTCATGTTGTCAGTGTTTTATTAATGGTGACTGCGAAGCAGAGTGACAGCAGGGTGCTCTCTGTGATGATGATGCCTTATTGCTTTCCATGAACACCCTCGGTGCATTGCATATTTATGACCCGCTGGCTGTTCCGTTGCTTTGACGCGTGGTAGAAATATCTGTTTAACACCCTGCCTGGCTGCCTACCCAGGCAGTCCTGGCAGTAAACGCCCACTTTTAGTGTGAATACTTCTACCGCCTCGTTGGTGGTCGGTAGAACCCCCGAGAATGACTTTCATTCAAATTGTTTCATTTGGAAGTTGAAGTTGAAGTTTGGATGAGAGAAATTGCTCAACAGCAGGCCATGCATTGGACAGTCGAGGAAAAACTGCCTATTCTATTTGACTTACTAAAAAGCTCATTCGCAGTCCCAAATAAATCATTACTGTACTGATGTCGGCAATTCGCATTGAACAGGAGTGGTTCTTGACCATCGATTTAATTAATTCAAACTAATTGGAGGGACAGATTGATTTGTGACATGATGACACGTGTATCTATTAAATATTAACGGCCATCAGTTCCCTCCAGACTAGGCTGGAATTTGAAAGGGCAGCTCATTAGATGTCATTTACTTGATTAATAATGGCCTCTCATTGCTAGCCAACATTTCTGTCCCTGTTCGTCCACATCTTGTTCCCATTGCATCTTCTTTGATGTTGTCATTTGTTTTCTAAAACTGAAAAAAATAGGAATCTCATTCTTTTTGTAACAGTTTCTTACGGGTCAGATCATAGTTAATTGTACAATGGCGTTATCATCAAACCTAGTTCAAATAAAGCCGACTTCATGCATTGAGGTCCAGTTTCCCGAGACACAAACTAAGCCTAGCCCAAGAATTAAAAGTGTTTGTAATGGAGATTCTCGATTGAAAATAGCTTTTTACTCCAGGGACTCTGCCTAATCTGGGTCCGGGAAACTGGCCCACCTACTACAATACTGAAAAGCCTATAGGCATGCATTGTCTCCCTCCCTAACAACTGCAGCTATTTTTTTTAAATGTATCTCTCATAAATGTTTACTAGGGACTTTATCTTCACACTCCGATTTGTTGTTTAAAGCACCAGTTTTGAACAGAGGTCCTAAATCAATGTACTTTATTGTTATACACCTGCTTCCTTTTGAACAACCGGGAAAATAGCTAAAATAAGATGTAGCATTTATCTTCATGACACAGGCAGAGTGTTACATGATAGTCTATGGCACTGTAAATCCAAGGGCTCTCCTCAACTCTGCCTGCTGAATATGTTTGGAAGTTGCAGTTCCCGCTGTACAGGGCTGTAGCTGAATGTAGAAATAGTAAATACGGCCTGCAGACAATGTCACTCCTCCGTGCAGTATCTCTCTCTCTCTTAACCAAAGGCCAGCTTCTGCTCTCTAAGTCGATTGGCTTGTCCTGGCTCTTCCCCTTTCATAAGTGCTGCTGCTGAGATCTTAAATGCTCGTAAAACGAAATGCATGCTCTTCAACCGATCGCCACCCGCACCCGCCCACCCGACTAGCATCACTACTCTGGACAGTTCTGACTTTATATACCTAGGTGTCTAGCTAGACTGTAAACTCTCATTCCAGACTCACATTAAGCATCTCCAATCCAAAGTTAAATCTAGAATTGGCTTCCTATTTTGTAACAAAACCTCCTTCACTCGTGCTGCCAAACTTACCCTCGTAAAACTGACCATGCTACCAATCCGTGAATTCAACAATGTCATTTACAAATTATCCACCAACACTGTACACAGCAAATTGGATGCAGTCTATCACAGTGCCATCCGTTTTGTCACCAAAGCCACATATACTACCCACCACTGCGACCTGTATGCTCTCGTTGGCTGGTCCTCGCTACATATTTGTCGCCAAACCCACTCTGCTAGGTATAGCTCCACCGTATCAGCTCACTGGTCACCATAGCAACACCCACCCGTAGCACACGCTCCAGCAGGTATATCTCACCGGTCATCCCCAAAGCCAGCACCTCCCTTGGCCGCCTTTCCTTCCAGTTCTCTGCTGTCAATGACTGGAACGAATTGCAAAAATCACTGAAGCTGAAGACTTATATCTCCCTCACTAACTTTAAGCGTCAGCTGTCAGAGAAGCTTACCGATTGCTGCAGCTGTACACAGCCCATCTGTAAATAGCCCATCCAACCAACTACCTACCTCATCCCCATATTTGTTTTTCTGCTCTTTTGCACACCAGTATTTCTACTTGCACATCCTCATCTGCACATATATCACTCCAGTGTAAATTGCTAGATTGTAATTACTTCGCCACTATTGGCCTATTTATTGCCTTACCTCCTTACTTCATTTGCACACACTATATACAGATTTTTCTATTGTGTTATTGACTGTATGTTTGTTTATCCAATGTGTAACTCTGTGTTGTTGTTTTTGTCGCACTGCTTTGCTTTATCTTGGCCGGGTCGCAGTTGTAAATGAGAACTTGTTCTCAACTGGCCTACCTGGTTAAATAAAGTTGAAAAATATAATACATTTAAATAAATAACAAATCTAGTCAGTTGTGAATTCACGCATGTTGAGGCATTTGCTCTCAGGCACCGTGGAGGTGGCTGAAGTGGATGGCCCCAGTGTTTGGGCTCAAGAAATGATGAGCGACATGGCCTCTGGTCTGCTGCTGATGTGACAGTGACACACCCCCAATCCCAAACCTGACCCAAACCAGAGATCAAGCCATCCCTGTTCTATTGTCTAGATATGGGGATTCAATTGTAAATTCCACAATTTGGTCATGCAGCCAAATCAGACGCTCCTCCCTCCACCTCTTCCATCATTTTCCCAATGGGATGCAATTCATTAAATACATTAAAACTCTAATCTAGCCACCAAAAAGAGAATAAATCATTCTACCAGCTCTGCTGAAGGGGGGACTGATTATTCCACTGCGTGACCAGGAACGGGGGCATTATTTCAAAGCCTACGTCTGGGGAATGCAGCCACACATTCCCATTGACAAATGCACAGTTATTCGATCAAACACCTGCACATTTGGCTATTTTTGTTGTGTTAGTCATCCACTTATTTTGAAAAAAAAATAAACATAATTATGCCACTTTATTTCAAATCTGCCATTTTGAAGATTGAGAGGGATGTACTACTCTGATTCATGTGTCATATGGCTTTGCATGTCGTATCGCACCAGGCCTTCATGGAGCCGTTATTGGCCAGGGCTCATGCTTTGGTTAGTTTTACAGAGCGTCTCTTTCCGTTGCCATCCCCACTGCTTGTTGATAATTGCACCTAGGCCACGGAGCTCTTCAGGGACATTCCATATGATTTCAATCACTTTCTGACGGCACCCTTTTTTTACTTGAATGAAACCTTTCATACATGCCCATGGTAGAAGGGGTCAGAAAGTGACATGTTGGACCTGAATGCCAAAGAATTCAGCAGATAGAGCTGCTCAAAGTTGACCCGTTTTGCCGACCCCACCCACCCTACAGTAAGCCGTCCACGTCTTCATCACTGAAAAAGAGGAACGGTTGAGTTGGATTCTCAAACTATTATGTCATGTTTTACGTTTTAAGGTTAATGATCTGAAAGTCTGATTAGCTTAGACCCTATTTTACATCATCTGAAGTGTTTGTGTTGTGCTCGTCATCTGTTGAGACACAACATAATATTGAATACACGATGAGTGTCATTTCAGTTATAGAAATAGAATTCATAGAATGGACCCATCGCTTCAGACCTCTGGTGCACTATTGACATTTACATTTCATTGAAACTTTAACTTCTAATTACTACCAGTCAGATGGCTGCCGGTCAGTGGCGATTTTAGAATGTACATCTTTCTGAGGCAAATAATAATAATTTTACATTTTTATGCATGCCAGCAAAACCACTGCACAACACAGCACTAAACAATACATTAATTCCACTATAACTGTGACAAATGGTGCACACAAATTGTTAGGGCCTACATAAAGCTGTCCCAACAGCAGAGGTTTCTTTTCTGCACCATGGGGTGAATCCTTACCACTGCTACACCTGGCTATCAGCGGAGCCTTGTCTGGCAGCGAAATAGTTCATTCAGCTTCATTTACTGCCTTTTAAAAAGACATAGCTGATATGGCTGACTTGCTTAAACAAATGTGGTTTCTACTGACAATTGAGATGTACCAACTATGGCATAAGGGGACGATGAGTGGATAAGAGGCCATCCGTAATTTCGACTAAGACATTAATGAGCGAGCTAGGACAAATGTAGTCAATATAACTATTTGTTCAGCACTTTTGAAATGTACAGTGACAGAACTCAGAACATGGGTCGTTCTCACATTATTCTCCCTGTACACCAAGTCAGAACAGTAGGATAAATAAAGGTGGCGGATAAGCAGAAAAATAAAACTCTTACAATATTTGATGATTACATTTCTCTAAAACAGGTTATAGGCTACGTGTGCACTACCAAGTCAGAACAGTAGGCTGAGTTATGAGGGGTAAATTGAGACACATTAGGGTGAGACACATGGGCTACCAACGGCTTACTACAAAACATACACTTAGCATGACTTTCAAGGCTGGCATATTACATAATTTATACAGCAGCATATAATACATTTTTGGACTTACCTTGTTCTGCTGTGCTCACTTATACAGGAAGGTGGCACTGTGGTTCTTGTGGGCAAATTATCATCAAAGTCTGGCATTCTCTGGATTTATGGTGCGTTCAATATAACTTGGAACTCTGAAAAAAACAAGGTTGAATCATGACGTCAGTGGTCTTTAGATCAGAGCTCTAGAAATAAGCCTGAGTACCCGACTTGGAATTCTGAGTTGGATGACCATTTAAAAGTTCCCAGTTGTCTTGAACTGATTGAAGTCTGAGATTTCCCAGTTCCCGAGTTTCCAGTTGTTTTGAAACCTGACAGAAGTCTTCCTGGATTGACAGCATGAATGTTTATCCTTTTAAGCTTGAAAAAGAGACCCATAAAGCCAAACTTGGACCACACACCCACTCCACTGAATAGCAGGCTGGTGATTGCTTTGCAACGATTGCAGTTAGCCACTGATTACTTCCAAACCAATCATTGTTGAATTTTCGATTTCCAACTTGCTGTGTAATGTTTAGGTACAATGGCCGATGGGCACCGATATGTTTTATCTATAATTTCTCTTCATATGACAAGGATTGTAAAGGATTTGCCAGTAAATTGTCGACGTGATTCATGATGATGTCTGCTTGTCTACCTTGCTAGTTAAGATTTTGAAAGTATCTATTTTTTTCATGTCTTTAAAAAAAATATATGTTTTATTATGAACACAACAAATACAAAAACAGAAATATACAAACATGAGTACATGAACCTAACAGACAGTACCTAACAGTGTTACATATCGAAAACATTTTCAAGTTGTCAAAAAACGTTTGAGGGTGTGTAATTGCTTTTTTTGTTTGTACATTTACTGATCATTTCAAAATAATCTTAAATCATGTGAAAAGGGGTTTGTTCTCTGCCCACTTCATTTTATGGACAAAGAATCTTCCATGAAAAAAACTAATGAACAATGAAAGCATTCACCTTGGGTGCTACATATTACCGCTTTTCTTAAACAATGAGGTTTATTCCTCCATATGAAGTTAAATAATTTAGTATCAACCATTTTACTTACTGACAGAGGAACATCCAAGGCAAGGAAGGTATAAACTAATCTGGACAGACCTTCAGATTATGATAAAAGTACACATCCAGATAAAGAAAGATCTCTTAATAACCAGGAGTTAAATCTCTTTCCAATTTTCTCTACAATAGGAAAGACATTTCAATTGGACCTTTCTTTCTGATCTTTGCTAACTTTAATACCAAGATATGCAATCACATATTTTACAGGGATATGCCATACTGAGTTTAAGTCAAATCTTTTCAACGTTAATAATTCACATTTCCTAAAATTCAGAGATAAACCAAATACACGTGAGAAGGCATTAATACACTCAATAGCTTTCCTGACTTCATTATGATCTTTTTTTTTTTAAATGGCGGTGTCATCAGCCAATTGTGAACATTGGATCTCTTTATCTTGTATCTGAATACCCCTAAAACTATCCTTATTTATATGAAGTGCCATAACTTGTGTGACCTATAAAAATAAGGAGAAATTGGGCATCCTTGTTTAATTCCACGTCTAATATCAAATCTTTGTGAAGTTCCATGGGATAATTTAACAGAGCTGTTACTATTATTGTAAAGTGTCTTAATTACACTTGGAAAATATTGACCAAAACCAAAAAATCGAAGACTCTCAAAAAGAAAATAATGTTCAACTGTATCAAATGCCTTGTAAAAGTCTACAAATAAAATAAAGCTATCTTCTATAATGTGATCATTGTAGTCTATCAAGTCCAATACTAGTCGAATATTATTACATATATGTCTGCCCTTCATAAAACCAGACTGGGTATCATCAATGATTTGGTCAAGACCTTTTTTAAGTCTTTCTGCAAAGATGGATGTAAAGTATCTTTCCATCATTGTTCATTAATGTGATTAGTCTCCAATTTTCTAACATCATAGGATCTTTGTTTAGTTTGGGGATTGATTACAGAAATTAGGCCCTGTGTCATGGAAACAGGCAGGACCCCTAAATCGCCTCCTTAAAAACATTAAATACAAATTAAACAATATCATCCTAAAAATATTTATAGAATTGACGAATAATGCCATCATTCCCTTGATATTTGTTCTCTTTTAACTTGCTGATTATTTTTTTTGTTCATTACTATAAATAAAGTCTTCACCTATGAATTTCGCATTGTCTTTGACAGAGTCTAGAAAGGCAGATATGTCACTAGTAGGACAGGCATTACTGGTATAAATGTTACCATAGAATTCTGAAACATATTTTCAAATATATTTGGGGTTTTCATTTTCTTCGCCATCTATATTGAGTTTATGAATAGATGTAAATTCAGATTTCTTTCTTTCTAAATTGTAAAAGTATTTTGTATTTGTTTCACCTTCCTCCCACCATCTCCTTCTTGATCTTACAAATGCCCCTTTTGCTTTCTCTTCATACATTTGGTCCATTTCTAGTTGTAAAGAGAACAACTGACCCTTTCCTTCTTCATCAAGGTCCTCCATAGAGATTAGAGAAAGGATTTCCTTAACAAGTTTATCTTCCCTCAATCTTTTAAGTTCAGCAATTTCTTTACCTCTCTTCATGGCTGTTTGTCTTATTTCATACTTCATTAATTCCCAATATTTTCCAAAAGACTTAAATAGTTGGGCTTCTTCCAATTGTCTTGTATAATATCTTTGGCATCCGTCTTGAAATGATCATCTTCCAACGGTCTATTATTGCGTTTCCAATAACTCCGATTTGGTTTAACTTCAAATCCATTCATATTTAAAGATAAGAATCTAACTTTATGATCAGTAAGAATTGATGGTTCAATAGATACCTTGACTACAGTATTATCTAACGAATTAGAAATCAACCAGAAGTCAATTCTTGACTTTCTGGACATTTCAAATCAAATCAAAGCAAAACAAACTTTATTTGCCACATGCACCGAATACAACAATTGTAGACTTTACTGTGAAATGCTTACTAACAAGCCCTTAACCAACAGTGCAGTTCAAGAAGAAGAAAATATTTACCAAGTAGGCTAAAATAAAAAGTAATTATAAAAAGTAACACAATAAGAATAACAATAACAAGGCTATATATAGGGGGCACCGGTACTGAGTCAGTGGGCGGGGGTACAGGCTAGTTGAGGTAATCTGTACATGTAGGTGGGGGTGAAGTGTCCATGCATAGTTAACAAATAAACAGCGAGTAGCATCAGTGTATAAAAGGGAGGGGGTCAATGTAAATTGTCCGGTGGCAATTTTTAAGCAGTCTAATGGCTTGGGGGTAGAAGCTGTTGAGGAGCCTTTTGGTCCTAGACTTGGCCCTCCGCTACCGATTGCTGTGCGGTAGCAGAGAAAACAGTCTATAACTTGGGTAACTGGAGTCTCTGACAATTTTATGGGCTTTCCTCTGACACCGCCTATTATATAGGTCCTGGATGGCAGGAAGCTTGGCCTCAGTGATGTACTGGCCCGTTCACACTACCCTCTGTAGCGCCTTATGGTCAGATGCCGAGCTGCTGCCATTCCAGGCTGTGATGCAACCGGTCAGGATGCTCTCGATGGTGCAGCTGTAGAACCTTTTGAGGATCTGGGGACCCATGCCAAATCTTTACAGTCTCTTGAGGGGGAAAAGGTTTTGTCGTGCCCTCCTCATAACTGTCTTGGTATGTTTGGACCAATGATAGTTCGTTGCTATTGTGGACACCAAGGAACTTGAAACTCTCGACCCGCTCCACAACAGCCCCGTCGATGTTAATGGGGGCCTGTTCGGCCTGGCTTTTCCTGTAGAATTTTTTTAACATTTCCAATGATTGCACGTTAGCAAGAAGAATGGAAGGCATTGGGAGTTTACTCGCTCTCCTCCGGATTCTCAAAAGGATCCCCGATCTGCGTCCCCTTTTCCAGCGACTTTTCTTCATGCAAAAGGCGTGGATCTGGGCCTGTTCCAGTGAAAGCAGGATGTCCTTGTTACTCCAAGTGTCCTTTTTATCAGGATATTTAGATCTCCAAATATCGACTAATCCAAGACCAAGACATAGATGATTAAATGTAGGATTAACAATGCTGGATCTGTTAGGATCTGTTAGGAGAGGGATGATCTGTCAGTCATCACATTAGATACAGAAGTAAAATCTCCATCTAAGATAATTGTGATATCCTGAAATGTACTTATAACTCTATTAATCTCTTCTTCAAATTCTTGAAATAGTATCCTGTTGTTTTGTCAGTTGTTGGACGCATAAATACTCCCTCATAAACACATTTCACCGTTGAAAATCACTGTTCAAATGAACCAACGTCCAGAGTGGTGAGACTTACTACTGTTGACCTTCCCTTTAAACGCACCTCTTAAAACTGCTACACCTGCAGGTTGGTTGTTGCCATATGATAACTGATATCGTTACCGAAATTGATTTTTCAAAATAAATAAATCGGAAGAACAAGCATGAGTCTCTTGTAGAAAGTAAAAGTTAAAAAAACGGTTGTTTGAGTAAATTACAAATACCCCTGACATTAATTGAACAAAGAGATAAAGACATAAACTTCAGCCAACAACCTTGTTATGCTAATTTGTATTTTTTAAATGTTATTTTACCTCTATTTAACTAGGCAAGTCAGTTAATAACAAATTCTTATTTTCAACGACGGCCTAGGAACAGTGGGTTAACTGCCTGTTCAGGGGCAGAACGACAGATTTGTACCTTGTCAGCTCGGGGATTTGAACTTGCAACTACAAAAAAAACACTGGTCATCCTCAAAAACACTGGTCATAAAGTTAATAAAGTATTCTTACTCCCACAAGGGGAAGACATTGTGTAGACTTTACAATAAGTAGTTATTCACCCATAGTTAGTTAAGTTTACCAGTTCTCAGGTCAGCCTTTTCTCATTCAAGTCATTTTGTAAATTTTCACCTGGCAATTAGGAAGTTTTTAGGCCTACCTGTTCTGTCATAGTTAGACTCTGGCTGTCTCTCAAATGTTCTGATTTGGCCACATTTCAGTTTTCCCTGCCTTTCGAGCTGCAGCCACCATCGGCCACAGTTTCTCTCGTGCCACTTTGTCCGCTGAGGTCAGATCCTCCGTGAACCTCAATTGTTGCTTGATGAGGAATTCACAACTCTTCGCTCGGCTCCAGTTAAGATCCCGTGTAGATCTGTTGGTGAACCGGATGATGGTTGTCCTCGGTCTCTTGTCTTGATCCTTGAGTCTTCCCAAACAATGAACAATGTTCACATTTCCTTAAGTTTGGCTTTTGATTCGGGAATGACAGAACCACAGATGTCAACAACTCTGCATTTGATGTCCTCATCCGCCTGCTCTGGAATTCCATGGAGCCTCAGGTTCCACCAGCGCTGGTATCTCTCCGCCTCATTCACCTTTTGCTCGAGTTCAGCCACCTTCTTTTCATTTTCCTGGCAGATAAGTTCCACTTTCTTCATGTCACTTTTGAAGGTTCTCACTTTTCCAAAGATAAAGTCAACAGATTTTTTCATGGCCTCAATTTTTATCGTATTCTCCTGAACCATGTCCTCCAAACCATTTGCCCTTTCATCTATCTTTGCTGTCAAAAGCATTACAATATTGTTTTGCATCTCAATAAGTGACACAACCTCTTGGCCTCTCATTCCCCCCCCCTGGGGCTTGATTGGAGTGCTGGGGTCGTAAGGTAACGGCCTGAGCTGGGGACCGGAGGGGCGCAAGTTTTCATCACCCATAGCAGTATTTCCCCCCACAGTTACATTCTGAAGAAGAGTACCCTAAACCATATCTTTTGCTGTTAATTATCCATCCATGTAACGTTAGACAAGCTAGTTTTTGAGCTACTGTAGCTAGCTGATCTGGCTATCTAGTGTTATCGATAAATTAATTGTTATAGAGGTGAATAACTTGCAGAAAGTAATCAATTACTTTGATTAACAAACTAAACCATATTCATACAAGGTTTTATGACCATAGAAATGACCAAATGGTCAAGGAAATACAATACTTCCTTCAGCTACCAAAAAATGAATCTGCCCTGACCAACCAATTTGCGCGCCTCCCAGGATTTTGAAAGTATGATGTTGACATGATCAGTAAAATCAAAGCTATGATAGATATAACATGATTTGATGTCATTTTATCTGTGGCCAATGACCTTGAGCCTTCTTGGAAGGGCACTTCTAATGTAACTCTATGGCAGCACACAAGGGGCATGAATTGTCGAGCTCTCCCCGTATATTTTGTGGTGATGTACTGTAGTGACACCATGAGTGTCAGAAAACAGAGCCAATCGTGGAGTAACTAGAGAACATTGCCAACCCCTCCGCACCATATTTTCTGCTGGCTGTCCCACCACCATAAAAAGCACTGAGCTAGAATAAAGCACCTGCATTTTGGAGCTGCCTTACTCAAGAAAGCAAAAAAAGAGACCATGTCTGTATGTGGCTTTATTAATTAACTCAATAATATATATGTTTTCTACATTGTTTGCTAACTGATATGTGACACACATTATTGCCAAAATAACGTGCAAAACATGCAAAAACAATAATAAAATAAATACATATAAATATACAGTACTAGACAAAAGTTCGCAAAGCTGTTATCAAGGCAAAGCAACTTTAAAGAATCTCCAATATAATACATATTTTGTTTACTACTTTTTTGGTTACTATATGATTCCATATGTGTTATTTCATAGTTTTGATGTCTTCACTATTATTCTACAATGTAGAAAATAGTAAAAAATAAAGTAAAACCCTTGAATCAGTAGAATCAATATATATATATATATATATATATATATTTAGCTAAACAGGTGGGGCTCAAAACGAGCCCCACCTGCCCTGAATGACAGGTCGCCACTGCCGCCGGTCAACCCACCGTCGAATGTGAACTTGAATGGGTATCTATATTCTATTATCTATATTTCTATGATTTCAATGCCAGTTTAATTCTATAACAATGGATATTGCCACTCAAGTCAACATTATTTGATGTGTAGACCTCAAAGTTGAAATTCCAAATGCTTTCATATTTTAGTACATTTATTGCTAATTCATGACACCCATCCTGTATTCAAAGAATATGCTGTGTCTCAACTGATGGCGGGCACAACACAAACACATCAGATGATGTAAAATAGGGTCGACAATGCAACATATATAAACATGAACAAAATCAGAATTGACACTTTTTTGGGGATAATTGGCCTTAAAAGCAATTTCTTTTTTTTTAAAGACAACTTTTTACGTAAAAAATGTATTTCAATAAATCATTAATCAGTTTGACAACCATGTTTGTAAGCTTTCAAATGATATCAAAAACTATATTTTTCAGTGATGAAGACATGGAAGTCTCATGGTAGGGTAGGGTATGCAAAATGGATCAACTTTGAGCATCCCTGTCGCCTGAATGTGCATTCAGGTCCCAAAAGTCATTTTCCGACCACTCCTACCATGGGCAAACATGTATGGAAGGTTTTGCTCAAATCAAAAGCTGTCCGGTCAGAAAGTGATTGAAATCATATGGAACTAACTTATAAATGCCATGAATACAAGCCATGCCCTTGACTGTATAGTCAAGGGCATGGCTTGGATTCATGGCATTTATAAGTTAAGTGGGGAAGGGTTCACAGCGCAGCCACAGCTTTAAGACCGTATAAAAGTTATATATCCTCCATTTTAACAGGGTCCTTGGTTAAGAATCACCATATCACATTTTGATGCATAAATGCTTAAAATTTAGGCTAGTCAGTTTACTGCTCTGCTAAAGAGTACCTACAATATAATGACTTTGGCACTGGCAGAGAAATGACCGCCAAGGTCACTTATCCTGTGTATCGCTGCTTCAGTAGAATAGACGGAAAGTAGAATTGACAATGATTGTATCTGATAAAGAGCATTATCTTTCATAGGATACACAGCAGTTGCCCTTTGGAGAGTCAGGAAATATATTTCAATGGAAATTGTTGAATGGCAAATATCTTGGATGATATACTGTTCTAGTCCTATGAGCAACGATTGTCTATCTTCAGACCCCGGAGTCGATTTTACTAATGCACATATATCACTTTTAGAACCAAGTTTTTGCAGCCATCCATGGATGGTTGTGTTGTCTCTCTGTTTTTCTTTTACTCCAACATGCAGGTTGTTGCTCCCTTTTAGTTTAATTTAGGCTACTGAGTATTTGGTGCTACAGAGATGATGGGTTGTTTTGTTTTCCGAACTAAAGAGATCTGGGGGTATTAACGTGCTACGTTTAAGACACCCTCGATTTGGGCTCTCAAAGACAACGGCATGATTCCCACATAAGTCAGATGGCGTCTGAGTTGAGGCTTGATTTATGTCTGCTTGTTGGGCATCGGAGGTGACTTTGATTTATCATACTCAGGCACAAACAAACGTAATTTACTTACTTCCTTATTGTGCTTGTTGTCGTGTTACCCAAGGCTATTTTGAATGGGTCTATTTAAGTCTTCTAACTGAATCTTCCATTTATAGGCTGAGAGGTGGAGGAAAGTGAGAGCGAGGAAAGCAATAGGCACTCTGCTTTGTGATTGGATGAGAAAAAGTAACCAAGGAAACCACAGTGCTTAACGTGTCCTGAATTGGTTTAAAGCCATTTAACTGCAACCCGAGTTGCAACATTGGTGAAGTAAACATGATCAATCAGTGATGAGGCACAGCTCAATATGTTTGAACACCGTGCCCTATTTCTGTGTTCCCCATATTAAGTTTATGTATCTGCAATGTTGCAAGTGGACCTGCAAGAGTATTTTATGGAAATGTGGGAAATAATTAAGGAAAGCGTTTCAAAGGTACTCTCATAAATAATGTAGATTTGGCGTTAAATGTCCCTGACAGCCAATGCTGGCGCTGCAGAAAGGTTGCCCTGGGAAAGGCTGAGCTGGTCTGTCTGGTCAGGTGGACTCCTTGGAGTGCCATAAATTGACAGGAATGGGAGACAGTGCAGAATAAATGGGATGGCTTGAGTGACGAACATTCCCTAATAATGTGTCCAACGGGGAGATCTGATAGCCTACAGGAGGGTTAAGAAATAGATTAGTTATCACACAAAACAATCTTTATACTCCTCAGATCTGTCCAGAATACATTTTAGAACTAATTTATGGCTTCACAATAGGTGGTCTTTATCAATCCCGTTTGATAATATTGATAAACCTGAAAACAGATGATGTTGGTGATGATGGGTCACAAATCCCTCTCTCTGAAACCAATAATAACTGATATGAGCTCTTCTTTTGTGCTACATACATATCAACAGCAGAACTGACAAAGTATTGCCACACTATTCAATACTTGTCCCTGCCTGTTTGGAGTGTGGTACGGTAGGCCCATGTCCTGCAGCACCAGCTTCACCATATCGAACCAGTCACAGAGAAACCCTCACCTCTCTTTTCCTCTTCCCTCGAAGCCTAGTGAGCAAGGGTTATGTAGGACAGCTTTAGTGACAGTTACCCATCATTGAAAGGAGTTCTTACTCACATCGTGATTTTTTTTATTTTTTAAACAACATTTAAGACAAGACCGTTTGTCTCGTAACGTCTTTAGCAGTCACCGCTTTGTTTCTACGCTGTGTTTCACCAATATTCTGGAAGTCGTCGCTATGTGAAGTTGAGCTTTACTGTCATTATAGTGTTTGGACCGTTTTTTTTTTCTTGAAGTTTTTCAGTTGTTTATGCAACAGCTTTAGTCACTCAGGATTATACCCGGAGTTAAGAAGACCCAGTAAGAAGGCCCAGTAATGTCTAGTTTCTTCTCCAGAGAGCAGAGCATTGCAGTGCAAAGCAGCCTTCTTTCTAAGTGTTGGTTTAGCCTGTGGGCCTGTGACGGATGAGTGCGATGTCTCTGGCCCAGATCTCCGGGAGTGTGTCCCCTTTGATATTCCCTGACTCCGGGGCGTGCATAAGCGCGTTGAGCAAAGAAGTCAAGGTCACTCCCACTCTGTCACCAGCCGCACACTCATGAATATTATGATTAATCAGAGTCCTTTGGCTTGGAGTAATAACAAACCCGACATTGTTGCGGTAAGTGCACAACCCGTAGATTTGACTCCAAGTTGTGAAGAGCTGTCTGTCGCAAGCCCCATTGGCGCCGTTTACCTTGAATGAAAACAAAGGATTTCTCGCAAGGCACCCGTTTGTCTAGTTTAACTGATTACAATCTATTAGGGTGAATATTTTATGAATATTAAATATCGGGAACTGAGGTTATCCTGAGTTCCCACTATGGATCATCTTGCTCTTTTGTATGCAGTAATGAATGTGTTTTTGTTTTTGTTCATTAACATTGATTCCTCCGGACAATTCTTTCATGTTTTCACATTTCACAGGGGGAATGGCTCCCGCTACAGTGAATGAATCGATCTCACGCAACACAAATAAAAAATGGTCGCATAATCAATTCTCCCGCCTTTTTGAATCGGCACGTTTAATTGAGTAATTCCATGATCATAGTTGCAAAGTAGTCAATCTATCAGAGTATTCAGGTATGTCGATAGCACAGTACCAACAATTATTAGACTTAATGTCACACCCGGCGATGCTTGTAGAGCAGTGAATAGTAGACGTCATTTCACGTGCAATTGGGCAGAGGGAACAGATCGGAGTCTCTTCATTATGCGACTGAAGACACTTTTTGTTTCCTTTATCAACTCCACGCCAGCCACGGGGAAGACAATATTTCACATAGCTGAGGGTCCATTTGTCATGATAGTGTAATGTTACTGTTGTTTTCTACAAGCTGTAAAACATGAGCCTCTCAGCGATGTGTGTTCAGAACAATTAACTTGTCCAACTTAGAGCCAGCGTGTTGGCTAATTCATTAGCAGTCGTGTATTGGTGGTGTGGGACGGCATCGGAACCACCAAGATGGGTTCCTGTTGCAGCCAAGCTGCCACTGTCTCTGTCACGATGTGCCCAATCTAAAGGCCTTGTTCCACCGAGGGAGGCCACCCCTCTTGACCTGTCCCCGTGTTACTTAAGTGGAAACAGGTGTCTCATTCGATGCTCTCCAGCTCCCCAGTAGCCTTCTTTATTTATTTAAATTCTCCTGATGGTCCTGGTTTGCAAAGCATCCCCCCCCCCCACTGCTGGTTTACGGGAAATGTCTGACAGCTCTTGAGAGGTCCTGGGGGATGCTTTGATGGGTATTAGACATGGTTTCACACACCCAGAGGATTGGGACAAGTTCGAGTAGGCCTGCTTTCTCAGAGTTAGTTATTGTCGTGTTCATTTTTAAAGGGGTCGTTGGCAGTGGCATTTGGTGAGGGAGGACAATATTTTTTGTTATGAGCACGGCCTTATTTCTATTACATCATATTGGTCATTCATATTCTATTCACCCGGCTCAATGTAACATCAATAGATTTAGGCTACTACATGATACTCGAATTTCCCTATACCCATCATGAGGTTGCTACAACCTAGTCTATGAATTAAAACGTCTTAGGGCTAGGGCTTTTTTCTCAATTTCTGCCTGATTGACATGCCCAAAGTAAACTGCCTGTTGCTCAGGCCCTGAATGCAGGATGTGCACATAATTGGTACCATTGGAAAGAAAACACTTTGAAGTTTGTGGAAATGTTAAAATAATGTAGGAGAATATAACACAATAGATATGGTAGGAGAAAGTCCAAAGAAAAAACAACCAGATTTTTGTTGTTGTTGAGAGAGACCATGCTCTTACAATGGAAAGTATAGGGGCATACTCAATTCTAGCTCCCATCGTGCAATTCATATGCCTTCCACAGGGTGTCTGCAGTGTATGTTCAAGGTTTCAGGCTTGTAACTTCCAAAACGCATAAGAAATATCAGTTTTAGTACATGGACACAGTCTTGGAAATTTGTGTTTGCGCGTGCCATGAAGACAAGACGCACCTGCTAAAATCGGATTCCTATTGAACATACTTCTTTCCGTAAGAAATATTATAGTTTGATTACATTTTAGGGTATCTGAGGAGTGGATAGAAACGTATTTGAACTTGTTGAAATAAAGTTTAGGGGTAGATTATCTGCATGTTGAACGAGTGGATTACTCCAATCGATAGCGCCAACTAAACAGACTTTTTGGGCGAAGGATTTTTGGACGAAGGATTTTATCTAACAAAACAACACTAAATGTTATAGCTGGGACCCTTTGGATGACAAATCAGAGGAAGATTTTCAAAAAGTAAGTGAATATTTAATCGTTATTTGTGAATTTATGAAACCTGTTCCGGTGGAACAATATTTTGATGTGCGGCGCCGTCCTCAAACAATCACATGGCATGCTTTCGCTGTAATAGCTACTGTAAATCAGACAGTGCAATTAGATTAACAAGAATTTAAGACTGCAACTGATATAATACACTTGTATGTACCTATGATTATTTATTTGAATTGCTCGGCCTCCAGTTTCACCAGAAGTTAGCGGGACACCTAGCCCTGGTTTACAACATAGGCGCACAGGTTGAGATCATTTTTTTGTAATCAAGGTGACAGACAGTGACACATTCAATACCGCCTTGCACACTCTTGCCTGCATCTAGCTGATCTAGGGCTTAATCATTAGTCCAACAGTTGCAAACAAGAGTTTCTATTGGACAAATTCAGGTATGTTTATTACTGTTTCATTCCATTTGCTTCTGTTTAAAAAAAGTTTTTCAACAGAATCGGAGGAACGAATTCACCCCTGATCACACGTTCACCCCTGATCACAGTTCACTTTCATAGCAGCCACATACAAATAACATGATCATCTTGCTCATTCCTTCTCGCATCTACAAGCTTTCCTCCTCTCTCATTTTTTCCCTTCGCTTGTGGACTTGTGCAGAACACATCAGCTTTGTGTGACCAGGCAAAAAAAAAAATCCAAGACAAACCTTCACATCATAACCGCTAACTGCTACACACAGCCTAAATCGTTGTCACCATATTATCTAACATCTTAGTCATCCTAGCTAATAGAACTAACGCATTAGTAAACCCGCTACAATCATGCAGTACAGCGTACAGTCAGCAAGCACTTTAGCAGTTACACTGCCGGCCCTGGTGGCAATAAATTAATAAAACCAAAAGCTTAGTTTGACTTGGAAGAGTTCCAGTATTGGATAGCCAACTAGCTAACATAGCAGCAATCTCTGTTTGAGCCGGGTGTTTGAGGAGGCTAATCTAGCTAGCTAAGTAAGTGAAAGAAAAAAATACTACGAAAAATAGCTATCTCCCTCTCTCTCTTGCTTCTCCTTCATTTTAATAAATGTTTTTGTTCAACTATTGTCTTTCTCTCTCTTTGACTCAACTACTCACCACATTTTATGCACTGCAGTACTAGCTAGCTGTAGCTTATGCTTTCAGCACTAGATTCATTCAATGAACCTTTGATTGGGTGGACAATATGTCAGTTCATGTTACAAGAGCTCTGATATGTTGGAGGACGTCCTCCGGAAGTTGTCATAATTACTGTGTAAGTCTATGGAAGGGGGTGAGAACCATGAGATTCCTGGGTTTTGTATTGAAGCCAATGTGCCCAGAGGATAAACTATCTGTCCTCTGGCTACACCATGGTGCTACCCTAAAGAGTGTTGTTGAGGCTACTGTAGACCTTCGTAAAACAGTGTGATTTAATCAATTATTTGATGATGTGAATATATTTTGTGCAGTTTTATCTAAAAAGGATAACTTTTTAATGTTTCACTATTTTTTTAAAAATTCACTGAGGAGGATGGTCCCCCCCTTCCTCCTCTGAGGATCCTCCACTGGTAGTTGGATAGTGGGATATTTACATTTGAGAGAGATTATTTTAGTTTTACCTACATTATATTTCAAGTATGCATTTTTTTCTTGTCTACATTTTCTTAATATTCCTGTCAGATCTCAGAGTCCATAGCAGATCTGTCATCCATCTTGCCTGTATTGATTTACAGTCCAGCCTGCATCTTTCACGAAACTCCTCTCCTCAATTCCTGTTACGGAGCTTTTCAGAGCATTATCTTCCCTTGTTTAATTTTGCTGCCCCCCCCCATCCCCTTTCTTTGATGACAAATCCCCCTGAAGAATCTCAGAATACAACTGTTTTATCATGGATGTTGACCTTTAATTACAAAACTTTCATGACCTGGAACCTTCTTTTTTTTTTTTTTACTTAAGTTGACATTTATAAATGCCGAATGTCCCTCTGAATTGCTTTTTGTTGAAGTCACTGTATTGCAGGACCAGATAGCATCAGTCCATTTGTTCCAGACTTTAAGTACAGGCTCCGTGGGCAGGCACGGCGTGAGAGGAGGACAATGCTACCAGTCCAACTTCTCTGCAAGCCTATCAGAAACAATAGCGATGGAAAAGAGAGGTAACGATGATACTCTCCCCTGCTCCTCTGTTTGTGTACCCGGGACAAGAAATCGATACTGCCGGCTTCAGAGACTATTTTACAGTCAGGGCACCTCTCAGCTTAAATGTTTGTCTGTTTTAGTCAATGACACTTCTCTGCAAACTATTACCCACCGGGAATGGAGAACAAACGTGAAACAAATAAACCAGACGCCGACCCATCTTGGCATTGTTTGCACTTACAGATGGAATCCTGATAGTGTGGACATTTTCTTTGCACAGCGCCAATGAAAAATCTATCGCGGCCAAGATCCGAAGCCATTCTACTATTATTACAGCCTCAGAGGAAATATTACTCGTGATAAAGGAGGATTTCTCGGCTGATATGCAATCAAGGTTATCTAGAACTTAGCGATGCCTCTTGTATGACATGCAAAGCCAGCCAAAAGAAGGAAATAGTTCAGCCCCGAAAAACTCATTTCGGCTTTCACTAGACCGCCAGTAAACAAGAACAGTACTGATGTGATCATAATTCTCTTTCTCTCTCCACGGTCTACTGTAGTGTTCCCTAATGCCTCTATGGTTCTTAGTGAGGTGGCTCTATTTTAGCCTTTTGTTGTTGTTGTTGAGATCTTAAAAAAAAAAGGGAACAGCATATATTCAGGAAAACGTATTGAGGGGAACAACCAGAAGTCAATATGGGTGTCATAAATAAGTTCAATCTCCAAGTCCTCTGCCTGTGTTGCCTCTCCATGGTTGTCGTGGAATAACATGCTAATTGATTGGGATTCTGCGAGGAAACTTCAGAACTTTAATGACACTTAAAGACACTCACAGACATGACACATTGAAAGTGACTCTCGCAGCTGCAGGAACATTACATTTAAAATACACTCGTGTTCCCTGACTTTTAAGCACAGTATTTTCAGAAAATGATTTAGTTGAACTTAAATAACAAAAGGACCTGTTTCTAACAAAGCGCCTCGTTTGACAATTCCTACTGTTACTGGGAAGAAAAGGAGAAGAGAGACTGAGGTTTAGTGGTGCAGACAAGCCAGCCACAGCCTCACACTGCTCACCTGGATCCAGGCAGGACCGAAATAGCACTAAAAGCACCCACTCTCACTTTGTAAATGTTCCTTTGTTGCTCTGTCTCTTGCATCACTTCTATGGCTGAAAATCCCATGGCTTATCTCTCAAGAGATTTCGCCACATCACTGACTGGCGGTTCTCCCACCTAGACGTTTTAACCCCTGAGATTCCCCTACATGCCCCTATAGACCAAGGGCTGTCACATTGATTCCTGCATAAATGTGTTTTTATAAAGTGGTATAGCAACAAGATTCATGTCGCCTGCCACGTAGCAGGGATAAAAAAAAAATATATATATAGGCATAGCAATTCCATATCGTTCAATCAACAGGGTTTTCCACCATTCCCACTAAATATTTCCACTAAATAAAGAGTATCTCTCCTTGGTACTGTCATGACTTTAGAGACAGTTGAGTTTGAGAGGGGGAATATTATGGCTTGTTCAGAGCGTGACGTCAGTAGTGCACTGCAATGACTCGTCCTGACAAGGATGGGGACCCTCCCTCTCGCTGCTGGAGTCTGATTGAACGGGCAGTCACGACCATAGGGGATTGTCCTTCACAGCGGCCAGGGAAGGACAGCAAGCAAACTTTCTCTGTAGGAACTTGGCTCTAATCTGAACAAACACTGTTTGCAAACCAAGGCAGGATGCAAAATGGGCAACACCTACAGTAGGCCTACTCGGTGTGCACACAGTACAGTGACTTTAGTTCAGTCTTGTTAAGTCAATTTAGTATTAAATATTGAAGTGTTTCGTTATATTATTCCCCCCCCCCCCCAGATAATTTTTTATGTAGAAATTGACTACATAATGTAATTCAGCATTGACAATATAACAACCTCTCGGGTATATGAATAATACAACAAATTTTGGGGGGCAAGGACTGTACTGGATAACATTGTGGTGTCTTTTTCTTACCCCTTGTGTTCCTCTAGTTCCCTGTAGTTCTCCAGCAGTAGTGACAGATTCTCTTTGGCCCGAGCTGTTCCTCAGGGCTATCAAAACCCATTTACTCAGAGTAATGTGGTCCATGGAGCCTACATGGACCTGCCAAAACTCCCCTCAGCTCCACCATTTATCACGTTGTACAATAGTAGACCTGGTTGATTACACCTAGTTTATGTGAACATGTAATGATGTCATAGTAAAATACTCGCCTGCCACAATCGTGAAAGCAGTTGTCGTTCATTTCTATTTTGGAAGCAAACTATGGTAATCTAAAAGTGACAAGACTCCCTTGCCTCCTTTCCAGATAAATGTAGTTTTCATTTGACAAGATAGGCATTCACGACGCTACTTACAAGCAAAAGACACCCTTTGGAATATAGACAGGCTGCTCCCTTAGTCGTAGACATGAGATAGCTGTCTTCCTCTTTACCTTCGTCCATTTTAGGCAGGGCCTTGTTCAATATTTGCAGAGTGCCAAGGCACACAGAAGCCATGGGATCATCCCCATTTACGAACGAGCCGGGCCCCTCTTTTAAATGTTAATTGCCTTCCCTCATGCTTTCTCATTACACCCATTCTAAATGATGTGCTCTAAGCTCCAGTGAAAGTGTTCTAATTTATTCTCCAGAATGGCATCGGAGATCCACATAGTTATATTCCAATCACAAATTTGCCACGAAACGAAAAAGAATTGCCCCTGCACATGATTGTTCAGCCAAGTCTGAGCGAAATAAACAGAATGCGCCAGCATCCAGAATGACGACATGCATTGTGGAATGTAGTGTATGGCGCTCATTAGTTTGGTACAGGGACGCTTGCTGTCTATATGCCATATCTGCTCTCAGCTCACCCACTCGGCTACTGCATAATGCATAGGACTAGCTACACTGTTAAAGCATTCCATATTGAGCCAAATGAATCATTATTCACTTGTATGGGTAAAATGTTCAAAATAAGAGTTGTGTGCATATTCAACATTTTTTTTAACGATGAGCAGTGTTAACCGACTTGGTAAGTATGTCATTTTTGTTTCATTTAGGTATTCCAATTGTTACCAAAGTGACACTACATGATGCAATCTTTAATATTTTTATGCAGTTCGTGTGGTTGAAATGTAACATTTATGGAAAAGCATTTGTTACCGGTTTAATACTCTAATAGTAACGGCTATATCAATTATGAACAGTAATGTATTTCATCTCTCCCAACACTTCCTTTCCTTAACCAAATCCCCAAATGGGATTTTGGTACACCACAGTAATTGCTTCAGTTTGATAACGTTCAGAATGTTGCTCGCATTATAATGTCCCTCTAGTTGGTCATTGTGGTTTTTCTTTTGTAATCACAACACATACTTCCGTAAACAACTTTGAAATTCCTTTTTAAGACATCCATTCGTCTGGAATTGAGAGGGTTTTTGGAGAACAGTAACGGACAGACCTCTGCAGTGCTCTTTGTTGTAAGCATGTTTCTCTGCAGATCCATCTGGGGTGCTGGGTGTCAAACTCATTGCAGAGAGGAAGATGAGTATGCCAATCGTCAGGGCCCGGGGCTTTGCACCTCACGTCGTCAACATCGCTCCAGTCCTCTCCTACTGTAATGCCATCTGGCAGAAAGGTCAAAACAGGCTGATCCCAGCACAAGACTTTGGGGTTAAAAAACAACACATTTCAGGGTTTATATAATCCCCAAACTCAGTGATGTATCTTGCCTTCCAGACGGTTCCGGCATCAAAGTGCGGCAGGGGAGGTATTTAAAGCATCCATGTGAACGCCTTGGCTGTATAAACATGCCCTGTATTAACTCTCCATATGCCCCCCATCACAGTCCTGGCTATGATGCAGATTAACCGACTTGTCTGGAAGCATAGACGGTTTTTCCCCTCCTTCACAATGAAATGGAACTGATGAGAGCTTGGCAGGATGGTGTTTCTGTACCTTATATTTATGGGGATTCCAGTTTGGTAAAAAAGGCTTTCCCAGAGTGAGTCAACCTAATTACGAGGACATATTAGTTGTACGAGGAGGTGTCCGCTACTCTGTCACTCTGGTCATCCAGTTTGCGTCATCCCACATGTCCATATGAGCTGATGTCCCATACCTGAAGGGAATCCGGATGGCATCATCACCAAAGTAGGGAGAAAAGAAGCTGTCACAGATGGACAACCCTCTTGTGATCTTTTCCGTTGGTCTAGTCAAACGTTCAGTGCATGCCTTTTTAAAAGTCGCACTCTTTTTCTCGCATTGTATCAAGATGCAAGGACATAGTGAGGGAAGAATAATGAGCTTCATTATAGGAATCCACCCACTTGTCACGATACGTCTTGACCATTACCGCTTCAGCTTGTTATCTTTAATACTTAATTAACCTGGCTGAAGAGCAGCTGGTGGAATTATCCAAGATGGGTAAAGCTGCAGCATCTTGCTGGTTGCCTTGGAAACCTTGGATTTTAAGCACCAAGCACTAGGCAAAGTTGAATGTTCAAAGGAGCATCAGCACAGGGCGAAAAAGAAAAAAAAGTTAATTGGTTTTGGAGATTGAACCATAACTGACCAAGAGTTGCTGTTGTGAGAGGAAAAGAAAACCTCTCAAAAGTTTTATAATCTGAGGCCTCACAGAAAATAAGGACTCCATTCCTGACATGTACAGGAATATGCTGCTCTAGTCTAGGGACGGCGATTCAGGATAAGGGCTTAAGTCTGACACAATGTGGCCATACAATAGATGGATCTGAAGCCTTGGGAAATCTGCGGTGGAAAGCACAGACGTAACAGAAATCCCCACTATAAGGAAAGGGGCAAAAAGGCAGTTATTTAACCAGATGCCCCGCTCAGCAGAGAGGGGATTAAAATGCACTGCTGCTTATCTGCCTTTAAAGACCTTGACTTTCAAATCACAGGTTCCCCTCAAACCACGGTGCCAAGGTCAGCTTTTTTTTTTTTTTTTTACTACTAGTGCTCCTTTGTGTGCTAATGAGAATGCAGAAGAACTATTTCAGAGACGGGGATTTAAGTGTTCTCTCTTCAATGTCTGTGTCTATAAAAGAAAGAAATACACGGCTAGTGACACATGCATTCTGTGCTGAACAATATGGCAAGGGAAGGTGAATTCCTCTTCGATGTGTCAGCATGTTCAAGTTGGACTGAGAGCAGATCTTTGGGGGTTGTGTCTAAAGGGATAGGACATTGGCTGTGGTGAGATTGTGGGGCATAGCTGCCTAAGTTTTGCCCACGTTATTTATATTCTTTATTCCACTTAATAATCTTAGTCAACAATGCTAGTCCAGTAAGGGCACAACACGGTATTTCCTTGTAATGCTAGTGACCTGTGATGCAGGAAGCAAATTACACTACATCCAGTCCCAACGTAACATTTCCTGTAGGATAGTGAGTGTAACGGACCGTGCCCAAGTGCAAGGTATCGAGTTGTGCACATAAGAATGGTGTCACAGCCCCTTGCTTGTGTGCGCATGCATGGGATGCGTTACTGCTAACGGCTGCATGTGTATGTGTGTGCCAGCAACATACAGTAGGAAACGTCGCTACAGAACGTCTGCCTGGCTCATTCCTATTCTGCACGTTCCACTATCTTAGCGCACTCTCCTTCTGTGATGTGACTTTGTGGAGAAATGGCATTGATAGCTCCTACAGTGGTGCGAGAAAGCATCCCTGGTGATCAGCAGCGTTCTAGAAGCGTGCTAGGAGATTGTGTAGGCCACAGTGCTCCTCTGGTCAATGGAAGTTGATTGGGGTCCCATGGTCATGAGAAGGTCAAAATCAGAGCCCTATTCATGTCAGTGTACTTAATAGGCAAGGCAAACCCGTTTTGGTGATTTCTGGTATATCTTCAAAATCAATCAATCGCAGCACATTTTTGGACACATTCAGCAGTTTTTAGCTGATTAAGTACACTGTTGAAAGTTCCGTTCATATTCCTAGAGCTTGACAATGTCGTCGCTGATTCTTGTTGACAAGACATTTTGATAAATAGCCCAAATGTCAAAACACCGTTTTTTAACGTGTCCAAATCATTAACCGATATGCAGAAACAGTTTGTGATATGTTGAGAACATAAACATACAATGTACTATCTATACATGCTGTGCATGTCCCACAATAGTAATCATATTATTTTTAAAACAAGCACCTTATAAACTGCACATGCACCAAAACCCTGTTGTTTTGACAAGTGGCAATAAATCACTGATATCGATTAAGGTCGTAGGCGCTGGTGAAACTAACAAAACAAAAAAACACGTGGAAACTGGATATCTTTTTTGACATCACTGGTTAGAGAGCAACCTGCAGATGACAGTCAGCTACATTTTGAAGTGATGCATTTTTGATTTCGGGGTTAGCAAAACAGAAAGAGAAACGCAACACTTATTTGTCAATCACTCATATCGATATCATGTTGAAATCAATTGCCCTAGAGGTGGAAGATGAGGTTGCACGTCTTGTTAAAACAATCACAGCTCAAAAACCACACGGAACCTGGGAATAATGTGTTCATCACTGGTTAGAGGACGATTTGTAGAAGACAGATAGCTACATTTTGAAGTGTTGCATTTGGATTCCAGTGGGTCGCCAACGCGGTAAGTGTAAAGCAACGCTTTTTTGTTAATAACTTCCATCGATATCACGCTGAAATCAATAGAACAGGGGGCAAATGGTTGCTATTTCACCTTTTAGTGTGGCCAGTGAAGCACATGAGCATCACTCATGACTTGTAGAAGGCTTATATCTATATTTTGCAATGTCAGATGTTGATTTCGTGAACAGACCACTTTTTCTGTTAGTTAACTTAAACTAATCACAACGCGGCATAAGATATCAACAGTGAGAACGGTTGGCTGCTTTTTAAGGGATAGTTTGATTGTCACGTCCATGAATTGGTGTGTGGCCAATGACTTTTATAGAGAGACCACCCCGAAGTCCTGTGCATCCCGGGGCATGTGACAAAATAAACGGTACAAAACCAAAGATATTGAACTGTTTGAAGCAATAAATCTTAAGTCATCGTAATGACTATAAACTGTTAATTAAAACCACCAATCTGAGATTAAAAGGATGTGTAATTCCACCCAATTTTATGGGTGAAAATGCAAGCTTGTGTAAGGTAGTAACACAAACTGTCCACATTAGGTAAATTAGCATTGCAATGTTCTTTAATTTAATACTGCAAAACAATTAAACCTGTCCATTTAAGATAATGATATACAGTGCATTTGAAAATTATTCAGAACATTTGACTTTTTCCACAGTTTGTTATGCTACAACCTTATTCTAAAATTGATTAAATTAATTAATTTCCTCATCAATCTACACACCATACCCCATCATGACAAAGTGAGAACAAGTTTCATTTTTTTGGTTCTAATTTATAAAAAATACAAAACTGAAATACCAAATACCGTATTCAGACCCTTTGCAATGCGACTCGAAATTGAGCTCAGGTGCATCCTGTTTCCATTCATCATCATCTGTGGTAAATTCAATTGATTGGACATGATTTGGAAAGGCACACACCTGTCTATATAAGGTCCCACAGTTGGCAGTGCATGTCAGAGCAAAAACCAAGCCATGAGGTCGAAGGAATTGTCCGTGGAGCTACGAGACAGGATTGTATCGAGGCTCAGATCTGGGGAAGGGTACCAAAAATTGGATGCAGCGTTGAAGGTCCCCAAGAACACAGTGGCCTCCATCATTCTTAAATTTAAGAAGTTTGGAACCACCAAGATTCTTCCTAGAGGTGACCAAGAACCTAATGGTCACTCTGATAGAGCTCTGGAGTTCCTCTGTGAACCTTCCAGAAGGACAACCATCTCTGCAGCACTACAAATTTAAGAAGTTTGGACCCACCAAGATTCTTCCTAGAGGTGACCAAGAACCTAATGGTCACCCTGATAGAGCTCCAGAGTTCCTCTGTGAAACTTCCAGAAGGACAACCATCTCTGCAGCACTCCACCAATCAGGCCTTTATGGTAGTGGCCAGATGGAAGCCTTTCCTCAGTAAAAGGCACATGACAGCCCACTTGGAGTTTGCCAAAAGGCACCCAAAGAACTCTCAGACCATGAGAATCTAGATTCTCTGGTCTGATGAAACCAAGATTGAACTATTTGGCCTGAATGCCAAGCGTCATGTCTGGAGGAAACCTGGCACCATCCCTATGGTGAAGTATGGTTGGGGCAGCATCATGCTGTGGGGATGTTTTTCAACTGCAGGGACTGGGAGAACAGTCAGAACCGAGGGGACGATGACAGAGCAAAGTACAGAGAGTTCCTTGATGAAACCTGCTCCAGAGCGCTCAGGAACTCAGACTGGGGAGACAGTTCACCTTCCAACAGGCCAACGACCCTAAGCACACAGCCAAGACAACGCAGGAGTGGCTTTCGGGACAAGACTCTGAATGTCCTTGAGTGGCCCAGCCAGATCCCAGACTTTAACCCAATCGAACATCTCTGGAGAGACCTGAAATGAACTGTGCAGCGACGCTCCCCATCCAACCTGACTGAGCTTGAGAGGATCTGCAGAGAAGAATGGGAGAAACTCCCCAAATAAAGGTATGCCAAGCTTGTAGCGTCAAACCCAAGAAGACTCGAGGCTGTAATCGTTGCCAAAGGTGCTTCAACAAAATACCGAGTTAAGGGTCTGAATACTTATGTAAATGTGATATTTCAGCAAACATTTCTAAAAGCCTGTCTTTGCTTTGTCATTATGGAATATTATGTGTAGATTGATGAGGAAAAATAACTAGTTAATACATTTTAGAATAAGGCTGTAACGTGACAAAATGTGGAAAACGTCAAGGGGTCTGAATACTTTCAAATACACTGTATGTTGCCCACTCACAAACTATTGCAACAAAGGCATCTATTTCTCAGCATTTAGCCAGAGTTAAATCCTCTCAAACAATGTAACCATGCGCTCTAGACTATAGCATCCATAGTGTTTATGCAGCAATCTGAACGTTTGACGTCCCTGTACTTAGAATGACTTGAATTACAGGCACACCTTACCAGGAACACTCATACACACAACCCTGTTACTTCATGGAATGTAGGTTCTACCATGTTTAATGCTCACCATATAATTACATATGTAATAAATGAAAGGATCTTTTTGATGCTCCTATGCTCTAAGTTGATATTCATGTCATAAGAGGGAATTCCCCTCAACCACAAATTGAGGATTGGGGAAATCAATCATTCTTTCTCATTGACCCCCTTTGTAAAAGAGCCAACTTTGTCGATTTTTTTGTTATACAGAAATAACAAAACATGCCGAAAAGCTGCTGTGTTGTTTAATATACACGTAACCAGTAAAAAATCCCGACCTATGGTTCACAATGCTCAGACTTCGGGAAATAGAGCCTGCGATAACAGCCCTGTGGCTTCAGGCTTTTCGGCATCGGAAATGCGGGGACCCGGTGTCCAAGTAGGCTACAAGTAGCTACACTGAACAAAAATATGAATGCAACATGTAAAGTGTTGGTCCCATGTTTCATGAGCTGAAATAAAAGATCCCATAAATGTTCCATATGCCCAAAAAGCTTATTCACCTCAAATTTAGTGCACAAGGAATTTCATGTTCATTTCTCTACCATAAGCCGCCTCCAATGTTGTTTTAGAGAATTTGGCAGTACCTCCAACTGGCCTCACAACTGCAGACCACGTGTATGGCGTCGTGTGGGCGAGCGGTTTTCTGATGTCAACGTTGTGCCCCAACTTAAACGTTGTGGCTGTGGGTATGGTCTAAGCATAAACTACAGACAACGAACACAATTGCATTTTATCGATGGCAATTTGAATGCACAGAGATATCGTGATGAGATTCCGATGTACATTGTGTTATTGACTGTACGATTGTTTATCCCATGTGTAACTCTGTGTTGTTTTTGTCACACTGCTTTGCTTTATCTTGGCCAGGTCGCAGTTGTAAATGAGAACTTGTTCTCAACTGGCCTACCTGGTTAAATAAAGGTTAAATATTTTTTACAAAAGAATTGTCGTACCGTTCATCCACCGCCATCACCTCATGTTTCAGCTCGTGACCCCATGTTACAAGGATGTGTCCGCAATTCCTGGAAGCTAAAAATGTTCCTGTTCTTCCATGGACGGCATACTCACCAGCCATGTCACCCGTTGAGCATATTTGGGATGCTCTGGATCAACATGTACGACAGCATGTTCCAGTTCCCGCTAGTATCCAGCAACTTTGCTAAGCCATTGAAGAGGATTGGGACTACATTCGAAAGGCCACAATCGACAGCCTGATCAACTCTATGTGAAGAATATGTGTCGCACTGCATGAGGCAAATTGTGATCACACTAGATGCTGACTGGTGTTCTGATCACTGCCCCTACCTTTTTTCAAGGTATCTGTGACCAACAGATGCATATCTATATTCCCAGTCATGTGAAATCCATAGATTAGGGCCTAATTAATTAATTTCAATGGACTATTTCCTTTTATGAACTGTAAAATCTTTGAAATTGTTGCACGTTGCATTGCTATATTTTTTTCAGCATAGTCCTCTTGTTTGTGTTGTTGATCTTGGCTAGCTTAATGTTCCGGTCGGTAGTTGGCTAGCACTCAAGTGGCTGCTAGCATTGTCAAGAATACAGGCATGTGGGAAGCCCTACAATATGACATTTTTCTAAGTAGTGAGAATGCTCAGGAGATGGCAATGTTGAAAATAATAATAGGAGGTGACGGGGGGAAAAAATGTGATAATTTTGCTGTGTGTCAATTGGGTTGTTTACCCCACAGGTGGCGGGCTGCGATGTTCTATCTAATTCCTACTGGGACTATCCTCCCAAGACACACACTGCTAGAGCCTCTGAATGGCAAGGAGATTCCTTGGGTGAAGGGAAAATGCCTTTCTACTCTACTGGATGATAGCTAAATAAACCCTGCCATTCACTGTATGGTGCCCCATCTGGGAGATTGGCAGGACTTTCTGTTGTAATCGATGTGGTAATTGTAAAACGGCCATAATTAAGGAATTAGAGAAATGGCAAAACCACAGTCGCAATTTTGCCCGGGTTAAAGCAAATAAATGATAGTCCAATTATTAACATTGTTGCATTTTGATGAGGATATGAGTCATTTATTTTCAAAAGAGATGAAAAGGCATTTCCTATATACTAATGTCGAATTCTCATCATCATTTCCTGTAGATTATGCAATCAGGAATGAGTGATAGGGTTGAACAATAACCAAACACATATAAGTTTAGACTGTCAAAGACCCACTGTGCACCATCTGTCAAAAATACAAAATAGTACTTCACATAATATCAGTTCTGTATTTCACAAAACCTGTTTATGTCCATTTAGGCCAGGCAGAAAATGTCAGTATGAGGGTTTTGCACTTTTTTCTTAGCTCTAGAGCCCACTTCAGAGCCATTAGGCCTTCAGAATAAGATTAGTATTCCCTTCACATGAACACATGGCCGTAAACTATGGAGGTTGAATTATAGGAGAGGTTTATGCTGTAGGTAAGACCAGAGAACACATTACTCTTTCATTTTCTGTCGATACTGTGGCACAACAACTGATGAAGGAAGGATTAGGCAACAGTAAACACAACTTAACATGTAAGGCCACAACATGTACCATAGGATAAAATGGCAAAATGCTATTATCTGTGGGTAATTACATTTTTATTTTTGCTATCTATTTTACTGTGGCTTAGTAAATGCTCTCAGTGAATATAAGTTGACATTACATTCACGTGCATGATTTGTGTACAGGTCATTCGAAAGTACTCAGACCCCTTGATTTTTTCCACATTTTGTTACGTCACAGCCTTATTCCTCATCAATCTACACACAATACCCCATAATGACAAAGCGAAAACAGGTTATTAGAATATTTAGAATATTTTTATTTTCAGAAACAGTTGACTGTGCATGTCAGAACAGAAACCAAGCCATGAGGTTGAAGGAATTGTCTGTAGAGCTCAAAGACAGGATTATGTCGAGGCACAGATCTGGGGAAGGGTGGCAAAAAAATTCTGCAGCATTGAAGGTCCCCAAGAACGCAGTGGCCTTCATCATTCTTAAAATGAAAACGTTTGGAACCACCAAGACTCTTCCTACAGCTGGCTGCCCAGCCAAACTCAGCAATCAGGGGAGAAGGACCTTGGTCAGGGATGTGACCAAGAACCCAAATGGTCAGGGATGTGACCAAGAACCCAAATGGTCACTCTGACAGAGCTCCAGAGTTCCTCTGTGGAGATGGGAGAACCTTCCAGTAGCACAATCATCTCTGCAGCAAACCACCAATTAGGCCTTCATGGTAGAGTGGCCGGAAGACACTCCTCGGTAAAAGGCACATGACAGCCCACTTGGAGTTTGCCAAAAGGCACCTAAAGGCTCTCAGATCATGAGAAACAAGATGCTCTGGTGTGATGTAACCCAGATTGAACTCTTTGGCCTGAATGCAAAGTTGTTCACCTTCCAACAGGCCAACGACTCTAAGCACACAGCAAAAGTCAACGCAGGAGTCTCTGAATGTCCTTGAGCGGCCCAGCCAGAGCCCAGACTTGAACCCGATCAAACATCTCTGGAGAGATCTGAAAATAGCTGTGCAACAACCTGACAGAGCTTGAGAGGATCTGCAGAGAAGAAGAATGGGAGAAACTCCCCAAATACAGGTGTGCCAAGCTTGTAGCATCAAACCCAAGAAGACTTGAGTCTGTAATCGCTGCCAAAGGCAGTTCAACAAAGTACTGTGTAAAAACGTTGTTTGTTTTGTCGTTGTGGGGTATAGTGTGTAGGTTGATGAGGGAAATGTTTTTTAATACATTTTTGAATAAGGCTGTAACGTAACAAAATGTGGAAAAAGTCAAGGGGTCTGATGACTTTTCCGAATGCACTGTATACTTGTAATTCAAATGTCTTTACTACCTTCAATGAATCATTTACTGAAACAAAAATGTAATTACACATTTGTCTTACCACATCTGTCTTAGAGCAGTCTCATTGCAATAATAACCTATCATTATCTATGAGGCAGTCAAATAACGTTATTCAATAATTTGGGAAAGAACAATAGATTAGAGTCCACATGCCATTATGTTAATATCTTAAAAACATAATTACGTTTTCTCTGGCAATACAGATCATATTGGCTTACATGAAAATCATCATAACCTAAACAGAATGTAATGTACAATGTTTTTGGGGATTTGCTTCCTTTTATTAGTGCTGTGTGGCCCTACTTAAAGGGGCTGTTGCGTTTGAGGGATACTTTGGGTTTTTGGCCTTTTATCTACCGCAGAGTCAGATGAAATCATGGATACAATTTTTATGTCTCTGTGTCCAGTATGAAGGAAGTTAGAGTAGTTTTGTGAACCAATGCTAACTAGTGTGCACAATGACTTGAAGTCTATGGTAACAGCTAAAATGGAAGTCTATGGTAGCAGCTAGCATTAGTTAGCAATTGCGTTATCGCTAGTTAGCAACTTCCTTCAAACTGCACACAGAGACTTAAAAATGGCATCGACAAGTTCATTTGACTCTGGGAAAGTAGAAAAGGGGTTAATTGCCAAAGTCACAAAGTATCCATTTAAAACGTCTTTGGGCTAGGGGGTGGTATTTTCATATCTGGATGAAAAGCGTGCCCAAAGTAAGCTACCTGCTACTCAGGCCCAGAAGCTAGGATATGCATATAATTGGTACATTTGGATACAAACCACGCTAAAGTTTCTAAAACTGTTAAAATAATGTCTGTGAGTATAACAACTTATTTGGTAGGCGAAACCCAGAGGACAAATCATCCAGGATTTTTTTGTTGTTGTTGAGGTGACTGTGTTTTCAATTAGTCTTCTATGTGAATCTAGATTTCTGAAGCATCTGGTTGCAGTTCCTATGGCTTCCACTAGATGTCAACAGTCTTTAGAAATTGGTTGATGTTTTTCTTTTGAGTAATGAAGAAGTAGCCCTTTCCTTTCTGGGTGTATAGCCAAGTTGACTGTTTTGTTTGGGGTGCGTGACCTGGAGCTCGCTCCACATTCATTTTATCCTCTATTGAACGCAGTTCATCCCGTCTTAGATTTTTTTGATTATTTAAGTTTTAAAATACCTAAAGTTGGATTAGGAAAGTTGTTTAAAATGTTTGATTAGATAATTTGTAGTCATGTTGGGCGAGTTGGAACCAGTGTTTTTCTGAGTCCAACGTGTCAAATAAATTGACATTTTGGAGATATAACGATGGAATTTATCGAACAAAAGGACCAGTGATGTTTATGGGACATTTTGGAGTGCCAACAGAAGAAGACCTTCAAAGGTAAGGCATGAATTATATTGTTATTTCTGAGTTTTGTGTCGCGCCTGGCGGGTTGAAATATGATTGTCATATGTTTGTATGGTGGGGTGCTGTCCTCAGATAATCGCATGGTTTGCTTTCGCCGTAAAGCCTTTTTGAAATCTGACATGGTGGATGGATGAACAAGAAGTTAAGCTTTAATTTGGTGTATTGCACTTGATTGTATGAAAGTATGATTGTATGAAAGTTAAATATTTCCCCCCCCAAAAAATTACATTTCGCGCTCTGCAATTTCACTGGATGTTGTCGAACCGTTCCGCTACCGGTGCCCCTAGCCGTAACAGGTTTTTAAGAGGAAATCAACTCAATGTGTTTTACAATAAATTAGATGATTGTGGACTACAGGAAAAGGAGGATTGAGCACTTCCCCATTCTCATCAACGGGGCTGTAGTGGAGCAAGTTGAGAGCTTCCAGTTCCTTGGTGTCCATATCACCAACAAACTAACATGGTCCAAGCACACCAAGACAGTCGTGAAGAGAGCACGACAAAACCTATTACCCCACAAGGGAGACTGAAAAGATTTTACATGGGTCCTCAGATCCTCAAAAGGCTTTACAGCTGCACCAGTGAGAACAATGGTTGCATCACTGCCTGGTATGGCAACTGCTCGGCCTCCGACCACATGGCACTACAGAGGGTAGTGTGTACGGCCCAGTAAATCACCGGGGCCAAGCTTCTTGCCATCCAGGATCTTTATACCAGGCGGTGTCAGAGGAATGCCCTATAAATTGTTAAAGACTCCAGCCACCCTAGTCATAGACTGTTCTCTCTGCTACCGCACGGCAAGCGGTAACGGAGCGCCAAGTCTATGTCCAAGAGAGTTCTAAAAAGCTTCTTCCCCCATGCCATAAGACTCCTGAATAGCTAATCAAATGGCTACCCAGACTATTTGCATTGCCCTCTCCCCTTCTAAGCTGCTGCTAATCTCTGTTATTATCCATGCATAGTCACTTTAATAACTCTGTACATATTACCTCAAAAACCTCGACACCGGTACCCCCTGTATATAGCCCCGCTATTGTTATTTACTGCTGCTCTTTAATTATTAGTTTTTCTTATCTATTACTTTATTTTTAGGTATTTTATTAGAACTGCATTGTTGGTTAAGGCTTGTATTCAGCACGTGATAAATAAAATGTGTTTTTATTTTATTTGAATAAATGACAGCTCAGCCGCAACAGCTTAAATCCTAGCCAGCAGCTAATGTAGAATTGACTTTGAATTGTATTGAAACAAGGTGACCTAAATGACCCCTCTTTTAGCGGGTCTAAGGCACTGCATCTCTGTGCAAGAAGGACCACTACAGTCCCAGGTTCAAATCCAGGCTGTATCACATCCAGCCGTGATAAAGAGTCCCATAGGGCAGTGTACAATTGGCCGGGGTAGGCTGTCATTGTAAATAAGAATTTGTTCTTAACTGACTTGCCCTAGTTGAATAAATAATAAATCCCTAAACTCAAACAGGAATCATCAGGAAGTGGGATTCTGCCCAAATGTCAGTTTGGCTAGCCATTGTTCAGAGAACACAGACAATGGAAGACCGCATTAAAGGGAGCACACCCACTGTAATCACGGCAGTATGTATAGGTGTACGTTAGTATATAATAAACTGATGGCAACTGGGTCAAATGGAAAACCTCCAGGTTGTTTAGTTCTTGTCAACACATGACTTATTTGATGTTGTTGTTGTGGTGTTGGCGTTTATACTTCTGTCAAAAAAAATCGTCTTTGACTTGTATCATGTAGCTTTATATGTTTGTCCTTTGAGAGTTATTATACGCAGACTGCTTTCTTCAGTTTTGTGTCTTTTTTTCACAACGCTGCCTGAGGAGGACTCTAGAAGGTGAAACGCGGTGCAGTTGTGCTTCCTGATGTACTCCATATGTATCCTTTTGTAAATATTTTCTGTTAATAGTTCACTAAAGTTCATTGCAAAGTACCGGCCACCTACTCCTCTTCTTTCTATGTAGTTTTTATAAAAATGTCAGAGTTTAACAGTATTCTCTCTATCAACTTCATATGGTCGCCTATACTGTAAATGTACTGTCCAGAACAATAAAAAATAATTTTGCAATGTCTCTCATGAGTGTACACAGCATATTGGACAGTGGTGGGTCTGATATGACCTGAGAGAAAATGGCCCATTTGTTTGTCACATTCTGCCCCTTCTACCATTACCTGAGCAGAACCATTACAAGGAACTATCTAGCCCAGGGGTATTCAAATGGGTGTCCCATAGGGGGCCGCAGAGGTATTGCAGGGGTGCTGCAAAAATATAAACGACCGTTCAAAAGTTTGGGGTCACTTAGAAATGTCATTGTTTGTGAAAGAAAAGCTCATTTTTTGTCATTTAAAATAGTATCAAATTGATGAGAAATACAGTGTAGACATTATTAATGTAGCTGGAAACGGCAGATTTTTAATGGAATTTCTACATAGGTGTACAGAGGCCCATTATCAGCAACCATTACTCCTGTGTTACAATGGCACGTTGTGTTAGCTAATCCAAGTTTATCATTTTAAAATATTAATTGATCATTAGAAAACCCCTTTGCAATTATGTTAGCACAGCTGAAAAAAACTGTCCGTAGTTATACTAGTTGAGTATCTGGAGCATCAGCATTTGTGGATTCGATTACAGGCTCAAAATGGGCAGAAACAAATAACTTTATCGAAACTCGTCAGTCTATTCGGAGAAATGAAGGCTATTCCATGCGAGAAATTGGCAAGAAACTGAAGATCTCGTACAACGCTGTGTACTACTCCCTTCACAAAACAACTCAAACTGGCTCTAAGCCAGAATAGAAAGAAGAGTGGGAGGCCCTGGTGCACAACTGAGCAAGAGGACAAGTACATTAGAGTGTCTAGTTTGAGAAACAGACGCCTCACAAGTCCTCAACTGGCAGCTTCATTAAATAGTGCCCGCAAAACACCAGTCTCAACGTCAACAGTGAAGAGGCGAATCCGGGATGCTGGCCTTTGTAGACCTCCACAAGTCTGGTTCATCCTTGGGAGCAATTTCCAAACGCCTGAAGGTACCACGTTCATCTGAACAAACAATAGTACGCAAGTATAAACACCATGGGACCACGCAGCCATCACACCACTCAGGAAGGAGACGCGTTCTGTCTCCCAGAGATGAACGTACTTTGGTGCGAAAAGTGCAAATCAATTCCAGAACAACAGCGAAGGACCTTGTGGAGATGCCGGAGGAAAACCGTACAGAAGTATCTATATCGACATAACCTGAAAGGCCGCTCAGCAAAGATCTTACTTTTTGGAGAAATATCCTCTGGTCTGATGAAACAAAAATAGAACTGTTTGGCCATAATGACCATCGTTCTGTTTGGAGGAAAAAGGGGGAGGCTTGCAAGCCGAAGAACACCATCCCAACCGTGAAGCATGGGTGTGGCAGCGTCATGTTGTGGAGATGCTTTGCTGCAGGAGGGAGTGGTGCACTTCACAAAATAGATGGCATCATGAGGAGGGGAAATTATGTGGATATATTGAAGCAACATCTCAAGACATCAGAACGGGAGGTTAAAGCTTGGTCGCAAACGGGTCTTCCAAATGGACAATGACTCCAAGCATACTTCCAAAGTTGTGGCAAAATGGCTTCAGGGCAACAAAGTCAAGGTATTGGAGTGGCCATCACAAAGCCCTGACCTCAATCCTATAGAAAATGTGTGGGCAGAACTGAAAAGCGTGTGCGAGCAAGTAGGCCTACAAACCTGACTCAGTTACACCAGCTCTGTCAGGAGGAATGGGCCAAAATTCACCCAACTTATTGTGGGAAGCTTGTGGAAAGCTACCCAAAACATTTGACCCAATTAAATAATTTAAGACAATGCTACCAAATACTAATTGAGTGTATGTAAACTTCTGCCCCACTGGGAATGTGATGAAATAAAAGCTGAAATAAATCACTCTCTACTATTATTCTGACATTTCACATTCTTAAAGTGAAGTGGTGATCCTACCTGACCTAAGACAGGGAATTATTACTAACCTCACACTCAACTTCAACAAAACGAAGGAGATGATTGTGGACTTCAGGAAACAGCAGAGGGAACACCCCGCTATCCACATCAATGGAACAGTAGTGGAGAGGTAAGTAAGTTTTAAGTTCCTCGGCGTACACATCACAGACAAACTGAATTGGTCCACCCACACAGACAGCATCGTGAAGAAGGTGCAGCAGCGCCTCTTCAACCTCAGGAGGCTGAAGAAATTCGGCTTGTCACCAAAAGCACTCACAAACTTCTACAGATGCACAATCGAGAGCATCCTGTCGGGCTGTATCACCGCCTGGTACGGCAACTGCTCCGCCCACAACCATAAGGCTCTCCAGAGGGTAGTGAGGTCTGCACAACGCATCACCGGGGGCAAACTACCTGCCCTCCAGGACACCTACACCACCCGATGTCATAGGAAGGCCATAAAGATCATCAAGGACAACAACCACCCGAGCCACTGCCTGTTCACCCCGCTATCATCCAGAAGGCGAGGTCAGTACAGGTGCATCAAAGCTGGGACCGAAAGACTGAAAAACAGCTTATATCTCAAGGCCATCAGACTGTTAAACAGCCACCACTAACATTGAGTGGCTGCTGCCAACACACTGACTCAACTCCAGCCACTTTAATAATGGGAATTGATGGGAAATGATGTAAAATATATCACTAGCCACTTTAAACAATGCTACCTAATATAATGTTTACATACCCTACATGATTCATCTCATATGTATACGTATATACTGTACTCTATATCATCTACTGCATCTTTGTGTAATACATGTATCACTAGCCACTTTAACTATGCCACTTTGTTTACATACTCATCTCATATGTATATACTGCACTCAATACCATCTACTGTATCTTGCCTATGCCGCTCTGTACCATCACTCATTCATATATCTTTATGTACATATTCTTTATCCCCTTACACTTGTCTCTATAAGGTAGTAGTTTTGGAATTGTTAGTTAGATTACTTGTTGGTTATTACTGCATTGTCGGAACTAGAAGCACAAGCATTTCGCTACACTCGCATTAACATCTGCTAACCATGTGTATGTGACAAATACAATTTGATTTGATTTGACTACATGTAAGGAATTGTGAAAAACTGAGTTTAAATGTATTTGGCTAAGGTGTATGTAAACTTCTGACTTCAACTGTAGGTCTACCACGCTAATCAATAGACGTACCTGTCCTACCTTGAGTCAAGGAGGAGATGGAGCCATTAACTAAGCTGAGGTAACTGAGAACTCTGAGAGAACCACATTTAGAGCAAAAGGTTCCTTCATACCTCCCCCCAAACACAATGTGTCCATAGAAACCTGTAGGATTGTTGAAAATGATGTAGGTGACTTACTGAAAGACAAACAGAAACACAAATCCTATGATAACCTGAGTAGAGATGAGAGAATGGCTCTGAAGGACTTAGAGTCAGATTCTTCGATTATCATAAAAAAATGTGACAAAGGAGGAGGAATTTGTATACAAAACAAATGTGACTATGTGAATGAATGTCACCGACAACTATTTAAAGGTGACTTCTATCACAAACTGAATTGTGACCCTACCCTTGAATTCCAGCATAATATCTCATCCACAGTAGAAGGCTGTTTGGAATCAGGACAAATCACCAAAAAATAAGTTGAATTTCTACGTGTGAAATTTCCCAAGACACCAACTTTCTATACAGTCACTAGATTACACAAACAAGTGTCTCCTCCTCCAGGTAGATTGTATCAGTAATCGACTCTGTCACATCCAACATTTCTACATTTGTGGAGTACCACATTAAACTGATGATTGAGAATCTCCCGTCTTATGTCAAAGACACTAGTCACATGATCTCATTGATAGCGGGCTTAGGAAGGATACCAGAGGGCTCCCTGCTGGCCACTTTTGATGTGGAGAGCTTGTACACTAACATCCCACACCACTGGAAGCTTGCGGGCGCTGCAACACTTCCTTCAGCAGAGAGACTCTACCCTCGCTCCATCCAATGATTTGCATCTTACAACTTACTGAACTGGTATTATCCAATAACTACTTTGTCTTTGAGCCAGACTTTTTCCTTCAAATTCGGGGTGTAGCCATGGGCTCCCCCTTTTCCCCCCAACTATGCAAACCTGTATGTGGGACAATTTGAAGAAGCACTCCTTTATAAAACAGAGACACACCCCTTACTTTCTAAAATACTCCCATGGAAGAGATACATAGATGATGTCTTTGTGCTCTGGGAAGGAAGTCAGCAGGAACTAAATTAATTCCAAACTCAGCTAAACGAGAGCTCTGAATATCTCAAATTCACCATGCAGCCTGATGAGAGAAAAATAAACTACCTGGATTTATGGATTATCAAAGAGAATGATGCATTACACACAGACTTACAGTATACAAAAACCCCACAGATCGCAATACCTTGCTATGTGCAGATAGTATGCATCTCCTTCCCCTCAAGAATGGTCTTCCAATATAGCCAGTTATGCAGGGTTAAAGGAATCAGACAGATTTTGACAGCATTGCAAAACAAATGACAAATACATTCAAAGTGAGAGGCTACAAGGACAAAACTCTTGATGCTGCAATGATGAAAATATCTCAAAAACCTAGAGAGGAATTACTAAAAAAATCAACCAAAGAAGAAAAACAACGCAACTGTCTTTTGCACTAAGTACACCAAAGGTTCGGAGAAAATGAAAGCAACCCGGAAAAAGCACTGGCATATTCTGCAATCAGACAAACAAATCACACACCTCTTCAAGGAACCCCCACTGATGGTCTATACGCTTGGTCGCAATATTTGAGATCATTTGGTGAGATCTGACATGCCCCCTGAGCCCACTCAGACACTCTTGACACCTATCCCAAATGGGAACTACAAATAGGGCTCATGAGCACAGTGCAATAGTAAAAGTGTCTTTCTCCAGACACCCACATACAGGTAAGAAAATCCCAGTAAGGGGTATCATCTCATGCAAGACCAAGGGCGTAATCTATGTCATCACCTGTTCATGTGGAAAAGCCTACGTCGGACAAACAAAAAGACAATTAAAACAACGCATTGCTGAACACCGCAGCTCAATCCGGTGTAAGAACATTGACTATCCAGTAGCAGCTCACTTTGTTGAAGCTAACCATCCAATCTCCTCCCTCAAATACACAGGCAATGAGCATGTTGCTCTACCAAGGAGAGGAGGTAACATCGAGATCCTACTACCTCAAAAGGGAGACTTACTGGATATCCTCTCTAAAAATATGGATCTCAGGCCCTTGTTATGGACAAATCTTTATTTTATGAACAAGTCTTATAAATTGATATATTCTTTCTACAATTTATTAGCATACACCTAATATGTTCCCCCTGTTGATGATGCTCATTATACATTAAGGTTGAACCAAAAGATTAGATGTAACAAATATGAAATGAAATACGAAACAATTATGTGAAACTGAATTAAACATTAATGTATGTTGATGCTAATATGATGTATAATATTAAATTATGTTTCTATATAATAACAATAGCTATTGTTTTTTTAACAGTTTCACTAATTCATTTGAATTAACTTAATCATTATGACACACCCCTCACTATTGTCATTGGTTGCACTAATTTCACTGTTTGTCTACATAACCTGGTTCAAGTATTCATGACATTACCCTGAGGAAGGCACAGTGATGCCGAAACGTTGGTGGAGTGATATATGTGCAGATGAGGATGTGTAATTAGAAATACTTGTGTGCAAAAGAGTGGCCACTGGAATTGTGATACAGTGAATTATAAGTGGAATAATCTGTCTGTTAACAATTGTTGGGAAAATTACTTGTGTCATGCAGGAAGTAGATGTCCTAACCGACTTGCCAAAACTATAGTTTCTTTAAAAAAATATATATATATTTTATTTTTTACCTCTTTTTCTCCCCAATTTAATGGTATCCAATTGTTGTAGTAGCTAATATCTTGTCTCATCGCTACAACTCCCGTACGGGCTCGGGAGAGACGAAGGTTGAAAGTCATGCGTCCTCCGATACACAACCCAACCAGCCGTACTGCTTCTTAACACAGCGCGCATCCAACCCGGAAGCCAGCCGCACCAATGTGTCGGAGGATACACCGTGCACCTGGCAACCTTGGTTAGCGCGCACTGCGCCCGGCCCGCCACAGGAGTCGCTGGTGCACGATGAGACAAGGACATCCCTACCGACCAAGCCCTCCCTAACCCGGACGACGCTAGGCCAATTGTGCGTCGCCTCACAGACCTCCCGGTCGCGGCCGGTTACAACAGAGCCTGGGCGCGAACCCAGGGACTCTGATAGCACAGCTGGCACTGCAGTACAGCACCCTTTAACCACTGCGCCACCCGGGACTATAGTTTCTTAACGAGAAATTTGTGGAGTGGTTGAAAAACAAGTTTTAATGACTCCAACCTAAATGTATGTTAACTTCCGACTTCAGTTGTAGTTACAGTATGAGGGCTGGGGGTAAATTGAGGTCCCATCTGGCTGGGGGATCTGTTTGTTTACTTCGTCAAAGTTTTTTTGCAAAGGATTTGACTCTTCCCAATAACTTAGGCTGCATCCCACATGTCTCCCTATTCCTTATATAGTGCGCTACTCTTAAACAGAGTGGTTAAAAGTTGTGCAGTAGGGTATAGGTTGCCATTTGAGGTGCAGCATTAGACACTTAAATGTCAACGTTTACTCTGCTCCACCTCTTGAGAATAGGAAGCCAAATGACATATTTAAATCCCAGAACTCACTCATTCTGAACTAGAATCCCTTTTCAAGTCCTTTGCACAGAGGGGAGCTCATGCCGAAGGGATTTACCCTATCCAACCATTGTGCCTGCAGTAAATAATAGATTTGGAGAGATTTGACAAAATGGCAAAAAAAAAAAATTTGAAATCTCCCAGACATACGACATGTCAAGTTAACAGACATAACAAAGAAACCAAGCTTGGGGAAAATTGGATTTTAGAGAATGCCTTGTCTTGCAAAAAAAATGACCAGTCAGACAGTGTTAGTGAAGCAGACTGGCTTTCATTATATCAGTCATTTAGAGCTATTGAACCATGAAGATTGGTTAAGTGATATTATGTTAACCTCCTGTTCTACATCTAGAGTGAAGATTAAATGTAATTAGGGAGCTTTTGTAATGTTCCGCACTGTCCCCTAGTAATTGATGAGTGACTGAAGCCATTTAGTGTGTGTCTGTGCTATTGTTCTGATTCCAGGCAGTGGCATATGCCATTTTACAGGGATTGATCGCAAACACAGCAATTCGCTATTTCACTCCTCCTTTTTGGTCTCAATTTGGGCCCATATTGTGTTGGAAAACATTGTCACATGAGGGGTTTATCTATATTCTGTCCTATAATAGTTTATATTAAGAATTCTGCAATATTCTTAGTTACACATCAATCAATGTTAAAACCAAATCGTCCTACTATCACATCTAAGCCAGTATAACCAATTGCGATAACACGCAGCAAATCTACTTGGATGGAGGTCCACAATCAACTCTCTGCATCTCGTAATGCTAGCTAGCCAGAATTACCCAAACAAGAGTGTACAGTCATGGCCAAAAGTTTTGAGAATGACACAAATATTAATTTCCACAAAGTTTGCTGCTTCAGTGTCTTTAGATATTTTTGTCAGATGTTACTATGGAACACTGAAGTATAATTACAAGCATTTCATAAGTGTCAAAAGTGTACATTGACAATTACATGAAGTTGATGCAAAGAGTCAATATTTGCAGTGTTGACCCTTCTTTTTCAAGACCTCTGCAATCCGCCCTGGCATGCTGTCAATTAACTTCTGGACCACATCCTGACTGATGGCAGCCAATTCTTGCATAATCAATGATTGGGGTTTGTCAGAATTTGTGGGCTTTTGTTTGTCCACGCGCCTTTGGAGGATTGACCACAAGTTCTCAATCGGATTAATGTCTGGGGAGTTTCCTAGCCATGGACCCAAAATATCAATGTTTTGTTCCCCGGGCCACTTTGTTATCACTTTTGCCTTATGGCAAGGTGCTCCATCATGCTGGAAAAGGCATTGTTCGTCACCAAACTGTTCCTGGATGGTTGGGAGAAGTTGCTCTCTGAGGATGTGTTGATACCATTCTTTATTCATGGCTGTGTTCTTAGGCAAAATTGTGAGTGAGCCCACTCCCATGGCTGCGAAGCAACCCCACACATGAATGGTCTCAGGATGCTTTACTGTTGGCAGGACACAGGACTGATGGTAGCGCTCACCTTGTCTTCTCCGGACAAGCTTTTTTCCTGATGCCCCAAACAATCGGAAAGGGAAAATGACTTTACCCCAGTCCTCAGCAGTCCAATCCCTGTACCTTTTGCAGAATATCAGTCACGTCCTGACCTTAGTTCCTTTGTTTATGTCTCTATTTTAGGTTGGTCAGGACGTGAGTTGGTTGTGGGCATTCTATGTTTGTATTCTTCTATGTGTTTGGCCTGGTGTGGTTCCCAATCAGAGGCAGCTGTCAATCGTTGTCTCTGATTGAGAACCATACTTAGGCAGCCTGTTTTTCCCAATTGAGTTGTGGGTAGTTGTTTTGTGTTGTTGCACCTTACAGGACTGTTTCGTTCACGCTCTTTGTTGTTTTGTTATTCAGTGTTCAGTTGATTTATTAAATATTAACATGGACACATACCACGCTGCGCATTGGTCCGATCTTGACTACTCTTCCTCAGATGACGTGGAGAACCGTTACAATATCAGTCTGTCCCTGATGTTTTTCCTGGAGAGAAGTGTCTTCTTTGCTGCCCTTCTTGACACCAGGCCATCCTCCAAAAGTCTTCGCCTCACTGTGTGTGCAGATGCACTTACACTTGCCTGCTGCCATTCCCGAGCAAGCTCTGTACTGGTGGTGCCCCGATCCCGCAGCTGAATCAACTTTAGGAGACGGTCCTGGCGCTTGCTGGACTTTCTTGGGCACCCTGAAGTCTTCTTCACAACAATTGAACCGCTCTCCTTGAAGTTCTTGATGATCCGACAAATGGTTGATTTAGGTGTAATCTTACTGGCAGCAATATCCTTGCCTGTGAACCCCTTTTTGTGCAAACCAATGATGATGGCACATGTTTCCTTGCAGGTAACAAAGGTTGTCAGAGGACGAACAATGATTCCAAGCACCACCCTCCTTTTGAAGCTTCCAGTCTGTTATTCGAACTCAATCAGCATGACAGAGTGATCTCCAGCCTTGTCCTCATCGACACTCACACCTGTGTTAACGAGAGAATCACTGACACGATGTCAGCTGGTCCTTTTGTGGCAGGGCTGAAATGCAGTGGAAATGTTTTTGGGGGATTCAGTTCATTTGCATGGCAAAGAAGGACTTTGCAATTAATTGCAATTCATCTGATCACTCTTCATAACATTCTGGAATATATGCAAATTGCCATTATACAAACTGAGGCAGCAGACTTTGTAAAAATTAATATTTGTATCATTCTCAAAACTTTTGGCCATTGAATGTATATATGGACATGTTGTGCACCATAACTGTGACCATAAATATTGACGATATCTCACATTTTCCACAAAACATACTGTAGATAGCTAGCTAAGTTCAAAGCTAAAAGCAAACTTTGGGAAACTGCAGCACTGCTTAACTTACTAGCTTGCTACGTATGTAGCTACTAGATAGCTATCTACTCCATTATCAAACAAGCTTGGGTTAGGTAAGATAAGCCAGCAAGATACAGCTAGAAGGTTTGAGCCTGCCCTGTGGTGAGTAGCCTACAGTACATGTTGTTTGCAGTACAATAGACCAACATAGCTATTGTAGTAGGTCAAAGCTGTGAGTCTATTAAACCTAAGTAGTGCATGTGTGAAGTTAGACCTCGTGTTGCTTGTCAGACCAGCCTAACTTCTCACTTAGAAGGTTGTTTTTGTGCTTAATTCAAAGTATATTCTGTATTTGTTTGTTTTTTATCCAGTATGGCTGTACAGATTTGATAGACTCCCCTGCAGCATCTTGGAACAAATATGGAGGCAGGAGATGGATGACAAATGTCATTTTCGGTGCACAAATGCCTACATCATATTGAAGCGTGGACTCCCTGACCTTTTAAAAAGCACTATGAAGGATATGTATTCACATGAAATTATGTGTTGTCAGCCATTCCTCTGGACTCTTCTTTTCGTAACTCCACTTTACACTTCGGGCAACTTTTTCTACTGATTGCAGCTTTCACAACCAGTTGTGAGATCTTTATTTGATGCATGCAGATGCATGTACATTTGCATAGTACATGGGGACAGTAGTACAGATATGGCCAGAAATAGAGTGGTTAATATGTTTTTCTAAGATATGGGAAAAGTGGGTATGGAACACAAACGAATCTAAAAGTACTTTCACTCATGTCATTTTGGTATCTTGGACAATATGCTACAAAGGAGAGCAGGCACACTCTATCCTGCATAAGGGCAGAAGGAATTGAATTCTACTCTGTCTTATGCTCATCATGGACAGAATGGAATGGCCCAAGCAATGTGCAAATACGCCTCAAGCTATGTTAACTACCGTAAATAGCATGTAATAGCAAGCATTTTAAATGATCAATTCATTTAATGACAAGATATAGATCTAAATAAAACTGCATGATCTCCTAAAACCGTGGTGATAATTTTCCATTCCCTGATCATGTCACGTGTGGCGCATGCATGCATATGCATCAGAGTTGTTGAAAGTCACCTTTCTCACCATTTCTCAGTAGAGAACACACATATTTCAATAGCTTTTGGCAAGGCTGCTCCTTTTCCACCCATGTTAGGGGAGGAGAGTGGTTTTGGGGCTGGAGAGGCAGATGGGCCCTCATCTTTCCCTCTCCACTGATGGCCTGACCTCTGTGTCCCCTGAAAGCATGATACCACCAAGGGCTCTGATTAAGACCAGTGCAGCCTGCATGGGGCCTGGAAAACCCACTGTGCGGGTGAGAGAGGAGGCAATAGAGTGGACCTGATTGACTACGCTGCACACTCTGGCCCGAGAGTTGCAGTTCTAACAGATCGAGAGAGTCCTCCCCATGTTTTCTGCTCTTTGGCTAATTAAGTATTATTATCCAACACAGCAGGAAGTACCTGAGAGATAATTGTCCACAGCGACAGCTAAATGTCCCAATCTGGAGGTTGAAGCCAGGAGCACTAGGAAAGGTCAGACACCATTACGTGTTCCGCTGCAGATCTAATTATTGCTACCGTCCCTCACAAGGACCTCCATTAATTCAAATTCCAAAATATTTCTTGGATGTAGTCATATTATTTATTTTTTTACTCTGTCGAAAACATTTTTTTTAAGTGAAAAAAAAATCTCTCTTAAAAGAAAAAAAAATGTGAGTTAATGGGCATTAGTGTCCCCTGAAAGCAGCTATTTTGGTCTCTGTTTGAAAATCTATTTTTATGTAGCCCCGGCCCTTTTTGACATGCTTTGTATTTTAATGTCTATGCATAATAAAAAAAACTGCTTTATTGTGGTGAATTGCTGTGTTGTCATAGTTCTTTGAAGACACCAATTACATCGTATCAATAGCAATGCCATGCAGACTTGATTCATTGCTTTCCTCTCATGCAAATGTTTGAATTCTCTGTGTTATGGTCAGATACAAAAGGTCATCTCAGAGCCATGAAGGTTACCTAATGTTCACAGCTTGGTTATGTTTTACACTGATGCCTGATTCACATTGGACTTCTTTCATTTGCAACCTTGGTAATTTACCAAAATGCACCTATTAAGAGATCAAATGACAGCATTGCAGTACATTTCACATCATAATAGATTCCTCCCCCCGCTGATGATAAAGACATTTTGGATCTGTTTGGGCAGAATGGGACTTTCCTTGGTGAGAATGAAAGTCACGTACAATGTGAATAATGGTAAATCAACAAGTTAGCTAGCTGCACATTGTACTGTTATACTGTATTACATTTTCCTTTTGAAGTACTCAACGCCGTTGATATACTTTCAATAGAGTGGGTTCTAACTTTCTTCATCTGTTTTCATGAACAGAAGAAATAAAATAAATGAAATAAAATCGACTCCCATTCATAGTGACTGAACAACATGAAGTTCTGGCTCATGTAAGATCGCACCAGCATGCTCTGAATGGCTCAAGTGTACCGTCAATCCAATTTAGTTTTGAACAACTGAACACATTTGAACTAGAAGTGTGTCTTGTTCTGGAAAGTAATAAACGTCCACAGCTTTACAACCACATCAACACATTTGTGCCCAACAGATGTTTTGAAGCAAGACCTTGCCAAATTGTGTCAAATTGATCTGTCTTTCATTGCCTTTGTGAGGATCCCATTATCGGGTGACTCTTCTGCAATATTTATTCAGTTCACCCCTCTCTGCCCCCTGGCTGATCCATCCATGCTCCCCTTGTACCTCCTTTAGCTATCCAATCACTCCCCAATGCTAATGAGCAGCTTAGGTGCCCACTCTCCTGTCTCTCAGATATCATGGCTGGAGACGGGCTCATTGATTGGAGTAGATTGATCAGGCCAGAGATGATACAGCAACATTACATGATTTATTCTGCCTCTAATACCCGGTGTCAGGGCCTCTCCCTAAGGATGCTGTTCTTCAAGCATGTTGTTCTTTCATCGTCGGGAGGATCAGAACCTCTTTACAGAATGCAACCTCAACTTTTCTCGCAGGATGTGGCTGCGACACTCTCCACTTAGCAGGGAGCCCGGGCTGTTTTGATGAATTTTTACACCGTCTCGAAATTGTCGTCATTTATATTTAATAAGTTGTTGTTCTAGGACTGTTTTTTTTCCCTTCTCCCCTTCTCTTACACCGAACAGCCGTTTGTTTGTCTTGCATTCGGTAGTTGCTATGTTAAGGCAATTTAATGAGCTGTTTCCCCACCTCTGAAAGCCAAGATGGCACAAACAAACACAATGATTCTACCTCTCAAAATAACTGGATTAGCGATAAGATCCAGCCAGAGAGACAGTTTTCAACTTTTAACTCTCTTCCCACCACCACCACCACCCTCCCCCAAAACAGAACAGAATCATTATCATCGTCACTGACTCTCTGTTGTGTGAAATCCTAGTGAGCCTCACAGGGCTGGAGTGAGTTTTCACAGACTCTACCGAGGCGTGCGTGGTGGTGAGGTACACAGCTGGCGGCAGAACATGCCCTGTTGTTGTTTGGGCTGGAGGGCAGGTGAGGCTCTGTCAGAGCAGGGGAAAGATTGGGAGTGTGATGCCCGTCTTGTTTGTAATGCTGATGGGGAGGGGAAGAGGGTCAGCGGTCCCTCCCAGGCTTCCCTCCACATCCCATCTGTCCTGCACTGACAGCCTGTGAGCCCAATAACAAGTCAGCATCTGTCCTCTAATGAGGCTTCCCGCTCTGCATCAAGACATCAAACACAAACATATAGATAATCAAGGCAGGGGGGAGAGGTGTCCCATGTGAAATATAGCCGTATCAGTCCACTTAATCACAATGTCTCCAAGTACAAAGTAAGCAATTATCGCAAGATGGCTCGGAGCGCCTTGCTATTCATTTTACAACACACACAACTTGGCTTTATCAGTGTAAACTTTGTTTTGTAAACCCCCCCCCCCCCCAAAATCGTTCATTTGTAAATATCTGTTCCCCCCTCACATTTATCATGTTTTTTCTCCTACCTTCTTCTGTCATCCATTGTTTTCAACTGGACTGTTATTCTGTGTGTAGGATGCAAAGGTATCAGGTTCAGTCAGTCAATGTTCTCCCCTGGCATTACAGGCCATCGCTATTTTGGCCGGCCTCCACAGAAAACCTGACACTCCCATGAACTCTCGAAGAGGGAGAGGGATTTTTGTTAAGAAGCTCTTAAAAAGAAAGTGCATGTATTATTTACAAAAAGCCATGTGTTGTAGAAATTGCGCATGAATGATTTCTGTGAAAGGAGATTCAGCCTGTGACATTTAGCTTTTGTTCCACTTGCTTATGGGAGAGAGTGCCTTTCTTTCTTCTTCTTGGGGGAAGGGTGTGGGGAGGGGAAAGGGTGAGGACACAAAAATATCATACTGTTGGGAAGTTAGTCTGCTCTACTCTGGCTGTGTCCTTCACTAACTGTAGATGCAGAGCTCTGCCATTTTGGTTGTCAATACTTGAAAACCCTGCATATTGTCAATAATCTCTGTTTTTTTTTATTTGAGGATTTGTCAATAATGTTGCATTTGTTAGCCTCGGTCTATTTTTGGTTCCCTTAAAGAATAGTCGTCTTTCATCTGAACTGTGGCTGAGAGCAGCTGATTGGCAGCAATACACTACCAGGGGACTATTATGCTGTGGTCCTCAACATTCTCTGTGAGAGCACTACTCGGAAGGGATGTGCACTTTCCGTGATCTCTCCCCATGTTATTCACATATCTATGGATTTTATGGACTGAAACATTGAAGACATACACTACCGTTCAAAGGTTTGGGGTCACTTAGAAATGTCCTTGTTTTTGAAAGAAAAGCACCTTCTCTGTCCATTTAAAATCACATCAAATTGATCAGAAATACAGTTTAGACATTGGTAATGTTGTACATTTTTATTTGACCTGCCTTGTTCAGGTGCAGAACGACAGATTTTTACCTTTTCAGATGGGGGAATCAATCTTGCAACCGTTTGGTTACTAGTCCAACGCTCTAACCACTAGGCTACCTGCCGCCTATTGTAGCTGGAAATGGCTGATTTTACATAGGCGTACGGAGGCCCATTATCAGCAACCATCACTCCTGTGTTCCAATGGCACGTTGTGTTAGCTAATCCAAGTTTATCATTTTAAAAGGCTAATTGATCATTAGATAACCCTTTTGCAATTATGTTAGCACAGCTGAAAAGTGTTGTCCTGATTAAAGAAGGCCTTCTTTATACTAGTAGATTATCTGGAGCATCAGCATTTATGGGTTCGATTACGGGCTCAAAATGGGCAGAAACAAATAACTTTCTTCTGAAACTCGTCAGTCTATTCTTGCTCTGAGAAATGAAGGCTATTCCATGCAAGAAATTGGCAAGAAACTGAAGATCTCGTACATCGCTGTGTACTACTCCCTTCACAGAACAGCGCAAACTGGCTCTAACCAGAATAAAAAGAGTAGTGGGAGGCGCCGATGCACAACTGAGCGAGAGGACAAGTACATTAGAGTGTCTAGTTTGAGAAACAGACGCCTCACAAGTCCTCAACTGGCAGCTTCATTAAATAGTACAAGCAAAACACCCGTTTCAACGTCAACAGTGAAGAGGCGACTCCGGGATGCTGGCCTTCTAGGCAGAGTTGCAAAGAAAAAGCCATATCTCAGACTTGCCAATAAAATGAAAAGATTAAGATGGGCAAAAGAACACATGCAGATTTTTTTTAAAGATGCCATACCCTTTGGATGGCGCTTAATTGGAGCCAATTTCCTCCTACAACAGGACAATGATCCAAAGTACAGCTCAAAACTATGCAAGAACTATTTAGGGAAGAAGCAGTCAGCTGGTATTCTGTCTATAATGGTGTGGCCAGCACAGTCACCGGTCACCGGATCTCAACCCTATTGAGCTGTTGTGGGAGCAGTTTTAGATAAGAAGTGCCCATCAAGCCAATCCAACTTGTGGGAGGTACTTCAGGAAGCATGGGGTGAAATCTCTTCAGTTTACCTCAATAAATTGACAACTGGAATACCAAAGGTCTGCAAGGCTGTAATTGCTGCAAATGGAGGATTCTTTGACAAAAGCAAAGTTTGAAGGACACAAAAAAAATCTATTAAAAATCATTATTTATGACCTTGTCAACATCTTGACTATATTTCCTGTTCATTTTGCAACTCATTTCATGTATGTATTCATGGTAAACAAGGACATTTCTAAGTACCCCAAACTTTTGAACAGTAGTGTACATGAGTAAGACATTGTGCATTTTTAAATAAAGCAGTGTACTGCTTCTTGAATAAAAATGATCCTCGGGGCTCTGAAAATAATCAGTGAACCTTGAGCTTTCTGCTCATGTGTGCAGAGCATGTCAATTCCTCAGTCCACTGCGTTGGCTACACTCTTTCTTTTTCTCCCTTGGGCAATGGGCTCCATTCATACATACAGCAAAATGAGTATCCATATGGTCCTTCAGTAGATAGTCTAACCTTAATAATGAGAGCTCTCACTAGGCCCTGGCACTTTGGACTTTCATGTAGTATTAGACCATGGGAGCAGGATTTGTGCTGGCCAAGGCTGAACTATGCGACTGATCCGTACCGTGTCCAATCTCAGCATAAATGGGGGGAAAAGTCTGGTGTGTGGCTTTCAATGTCATACCAGTTATTTTAGCAATTTCAGGGGAATTAAAATTTAAAAAAAGTCTCAATCTGTAATGAATTGTGAACCGGATGTAAAGCCGAAATTCCAATTCTATACTTAGCAGCAAGGTTGGCCTCAGTACATATATCAGGGCAACATGTTAATACATTCACTGCAGGGTTTTTATTTGATTTGGATCCCCAGCAGTATCTACTCTTCCTGGGGTCCACAAAAAACACAAAACAGGACGTATAACAAAACACTGATACACTGCTAGACAAGGACAGTCACAGAAATAGAAAATACAACGATATACAAACAATACAACAAAATAATATGTTAGTGTGTCTGTTTCTGTGTGTCCCCTCCCACTGTTCCATTTATTACCTGGTGTAACAATATTACCTATTTTATTTATATATATTTTTTTACCCATTTTTCTCCCCAATTTTGTGATATCCAATTGATAGTTACAGTCTTGTCCCTTCTCTGCAACTCCCGTACGGACTCGGGAGAGGCAAAGGTTGAGAGCCATTCGGCCACCGAAACATGACCCCGCCAAGCCACACTGCTTCTTGACCCAATACTCGCTTAACCCAGAAGCCAGCCGTACTATTGTGTTGGAGGAAACCCCGTGCAACTGGCAACAGGGTCAGCATGCACTGCGCCCGGCCCGCCACAGGAGTCGCTAGAGCGCGATGGGACAAGGATATCCCAGCCGGCCTCATAGGTCTCCCGGTCTCGGGCCGGCTGCGACACAGCCCGCGATTGAACCCGGATCTGTGGCGACGCCTCAAGCACTGCGACGCATGACGTAATCTCTCAAATAAAATAAAAGCTAGCAGGCTAGCGTAAGAAAAAAATCCCCACAATGATCCGTTGGTTTAAACTAGAGATGTCCGTAGTTTTTTTTGTTGCAATGGATGCGTCTCAATACGGCACATCCACCAAGGTTCCACATCTGCAGCTTCTGTGAAAGGCGGCAAGAGCTAGAGCAGCGTTTGTCAGACCATGAGGCATCGTGAAAATGTTTTTTTTTTCTCACAAAACCATCTGTAGCGTCTGAACAGTTTGGCATACAAACTACACTGCTCCAAAAAATAAAGGGAACACTTAAACAACACAATGTAACTCCAAGTCAATCACACTTCTGTGAAATCAAACTGTCCACTTAGGAAGCAACACTGATTGACAATACATTTCACATGCTGTTGTGCAAATGGTATAGACAACAGGTGGAAATTATAGGCAATTAGCAAGACACCCCCAATAAAGGAGTTGTTCTGCGGTTTGTGACCACAGACCACTTCTCAGTTCCTATGCTTCCTGGCTGATGTTTTGGTCAATTTTGAATGCTGGCGGTGCTTTCACTCTAGTGGTAGCATGAGACGGAGTCTACAACCCACACAAGTGGCTCAAGTAGTGCAGCTCATCCAGGATGGGACATCAATGAGAGCTGTGGCAAGAAGGTTTGCTGTGTCTGTCAGCGTAGTGTCCAGAGCATGGAGGCGCTACCAGGAGACAGGCCAGTACATCAAGAGACGTGGAGGAGGCCGTAGGAGGGCAACAACCCAGCAGCAGGACCGCTACCTCCGCCTTTGTGCAAGGAGGAGCACTGCCAGAGCCTTGCAAAATGACCTCCAGCAGGCCACAAATGTGCATGTGTCTGCTCAAACGGTCAGAAACAGACTCCATGAGGGTGGTATGAGGGCCCGACGTCCACATGTGGGGGTTGTGCTTACAGCCCAACACCGTGCAGGACGTTTGGCATTTGCCAGAGAACACCAATATTGGCAAATTCGCCACTGGCGCCCTGTGCTCTTCACAGATGAAAGCAGGTTCACACTGAGCACATGTGACAGACGTGACATGCAACATCCTCCAGCATGACCGGTTTGGCAGGTGGGTCAGTCATGGTGTGGGGTGGCATTTCTTTGGGGGGCCGCACAGCCCTCCATGTGCTCGCCAGAGGTAGCCTGACTGCCATTAGGTACCGAGATGAGATCCTCAGACCCCTTGTGAGACCATATGCTGGTGTGGTTGTTCCTGGGCTCCTCCTAATGCAAGACAATGCTAGACCTCATGTGGCTGGAGTGTGTCAGCAGTTCCTGCAAGAGGAAGGCATTGATGCTATGGACTGGCCCGCCCGTTCCCCAGACCTGAATCCAATTGAGCACATCTGGGACATCATGCCTCGCTCCATCCACCAACACCACGTTAAACCACAGACTGTCCAGGAGTTGGCGGATGTTTTAGTCCAGGTCTGGGAGGAGATCCCTCAGGAGACCATCCGCCATCTCATCAGGAGCATGCCCAGGCGTTGTAGGGAGGTCATACAGGCACGTGGAGGCCACACACACTACTGAGCCTCATTTTGACTTGTTTTAAGGACATTACATCAAAGTCAGCCAGGAGCAGCCTGTAGTGTGGTTTTCCACTTTAATTTTCAACCTCCATGGGTTGATAAATTTGATTTCCATTGATCATTTTTGTGTGATTTTGTTGTCAGCACATTCAACTATGTAAAGAAAAAAGTATTTAATAAGAATATTTCATTCATTCAGATCTAGGATGTGTTATTTTAGTGTTCCCTTTATTTTTTTGAGCAGTGTATTATGACCCCTCTATGGAAAGATGAGACGTTTTGATACGAGCCCCCACAAGCGTCTTGGGACTCGGCAGATCAGCTGTACTGACAAGTTCTGTCTGTAGCGTCGGGAACAGTTTGGGCTCCAAACAGGTACATGTTGGTTGTTTTGCTCTAGGACCAACCACAAGCCTCACAAGACTTGTCTGAAGGTTCCCCAGTACCAGTTTGAAAAGTTTATGGAAGGATATATGGAGGTGTCAAATACATGTATATATATATATATATATCATTTCCTGATCTTTCTTATAACTCTCAGATATAGGACAGACACTTCAGTTATTTTGACCAATCAGATCAGCTCTGAAAAAGATCGGACGTGAAAAGATCTGACGTGATTTGTCAAAAGACCAATTAGTGGGAAAATGATCGGAATTTAGGGACATATTTTTGTTGTTGTTGTTATCTTACCTTAATTTTACACTTGAATCTCCCAAACTGGGATCTATGCTATTTATTACTTACATTTTTATTTTTAAATATCAACACATCCTTCCATTTCTCTCAGTCCCCTATCCTCAAATGAGGAAAACCAACTAGAAATACAATATTGTTTTGCTTAAATGTAAATCTGACATTTCCCTGGTCGGTTTCAGGCAGTTGGATTGTCTGTTTGGTGCAGATAAACACCTTTGTTACTGCTTGTTACCTCACCTGCATTCAAGGAACATTTTTTAACTACTGTCAGAGAATTAATACCTCTCTATCAACAATTACATAGCCTCAGAGTCTCAAAGTTCCTTTGCTTGTGTAGCAGCAAGGCTGGCTAGGGTCTGTCAGAACGTCAAACTTCCTATCTCATAGTTGCACTCTTGGGAATGAATAGATATGCCTGTGTGGAAAACATTCACCCCAAGGAACAATTCTTTCAGCAGAGATAAAAGAAAATATATTTCTTCCCAAGATAAATCAAAAATATATTGAACAGCAAAACGGAAGCGCAACATTCTGGATTTATTATGTAGCACAAAACTGAAAAGTGAAGATAATTCTCCAGTTCTATGCTGAACAGAGATATGAACGCAACATTCAACAATTTTAAAGATTTTGCTTGGTTACAGTTCATATAAGGAAATCAGTCAATTGAAATGTATTCATTAGGCCCTAATCTATGGCTTTCACATGACTGGGAATATATAAATGCATCTGTTGGTAAGAGATTCCATTAAAAAAAGGTAGAGGTGTGAATCAGAAAACCAGTATCAGTATCTGGTGTGATGACCACTTGCCTCATGCAGCGTGACACATCTCCTTTGCATAGAGTTAATCAGGCTGTTGATTGTGGCCTGTGGAATGTTGTCCCACTCTTCTTCAATGAGTGTGTGAAGTTGCTGGATATTGGTGGGAACTGGGACACGTTGTCATACACATCGATCCAGAGCATCCCAAACATGCTTGATGGGTGACATGTCTGAGTATGCAGGCAATGGAAGAACTGGGACATTTTCAGCATCCAGGAAGTGTGTACAGATCCTTGCGACATGGGGCCGTGTGTTTTCATGCTGAAACATGAGGTGATGGCGGTGGATGAATGGTACGAAAATGGGCCTCATGATCTCGTCACGGTATATATGTGCATTCAAATTGCCATCGATAAAATGCTATTGTGTTTGTTGTCTGTAGATTATGACTGTACATACCATAACCCCACCACCATGGGGCACTCTGTTCACAACGTTGACCTCAGCAAACTGTTCGCCCACACAACGCCATACACGCTGTTTTCCACCTGCAGATGGGCTTCCCTGAGACAGTTTTTGACAGTTTATGCAGACATACTTCGGTTGTGCATGCCCACAGTTTCATCAGCTGTCTGGGTGGACAACTTCTTTGCTCGCATTGAGGACAATACAGTGCCACCGACACGGCCCACTACCAAAACCTGCGGGCTCTCCTTCACTGCAGCCAAACATTTAAATGTGTTAACCCTCGCAAGGCTGCCGGGCCAGACGGCATCCCTAGCCGCATCCTCAGCGCATGCACAGACCAGCTGGCTGGTGTGTTTACGGACATATTCAATCAATCCCTATCCCAGTCTGCTGTTCCCACATGCTTCAAGAGGGCCACCATTGTTCCTGTTCCCAAGAAAGCTAAGGTAACGGAGTTATATGACTATCGCCCCTTAGCACTCACTTCCGTCATCATGGAGTGATTTAAGAGACTAGTCAAGGACCATATCACCTCCACCCTAGCTGACACCCTAGACCCACTTCAATTTGTTTACCGCCCCAATAGGTCCACAGACGACGCAATCACAATCACACTGCACACTGCCATAACCCATCTGGACAAGAGGAATACCTATGTAAGAATGCTGCTCATCGACTACGGCTCAGCATTTAACACCATAGTACCCTCCAAACTCAACATTAAGCTCGAAACCCTGGGTCTCGACCCCGCCCTGTTCAACTGGGTCCTGGACTTCCTGACGGGCCGCTCCCAGGTGGTGAGAGTAGGAAACAACATCTCCACCCCGCTGATCCTCAACACACGGTCCCCACAAGGGTGCATTCTCAGCCCTCTCCTGTACTCCCTGTTCACCCATGACTGCATGGCCATGCACTTCTCCAACTCAATCATCAAGTTTGCCGACGACACTACAGTGGTAGGCTTGATTACCAACAACGACGACACGGCCTACAAGGAGGAGGTGAGGGCCCTCGGAGTGTGGTGTTAGGAAAACAACCTCATAATCAATGTCAACAAAACAAAGGAGATGATTGTGGACTTCAGGAAACACCAGAGGGAGCAGCCCCCTATCCACATCGACGGGACAGTAGTGGAGAAGGTGGAAAGTTTTAAGTTCCTCGGCGTACACATCACGGACAAACTGAAATGGTCCACCCACACAGACAGTGCCTCTTCAACCTCAGGAGGCTGAACAAATTCAGATTGTCACCAAAAACACTCACAAACTTTTACAGATGCACGATCGAGAGCATCTTGTCTGGCTGTACCACCGCCTGGTACGGTTACTGCCGTGCCCACAACCATAAGGCTCTCCAGAAGGTAGTGAGGTCTGCACAACGCATCACCGGTGGCAAACTACCTGCCCGCCAGGACACCTACACCACCCGATGTCGCAGGAAGGCCAAAAAGATCATCAAGGACAACAACCACCCGAGCCACTGCCTGTTCATCCCGCTATCATCCACTTTAATAATTAAAAATTGGATGTAATAAATGTATCACTAGCCACTTTAAACAATGGCACTTTATATAATGTTTACATACCCTACTTTACTCATCTCATATGTATATACTGTACTCTATACCATCTACTGCATCTTGCCTATGCCGTTCGGCCATCGCTCATCCATATATTTTTATGTACATATTCTTATTCATTCCTCTACACTTGTGTGTGTATAAGGTAGTTTTTGTGAAATTGTTAGATTACTTGTTATATATTACTGCATGGTTGGAACTAGAGGCACAGCATTTCACTACACTCGCATTAACATCTGCTAACCATGTGAATGTGACAAAAAAATTTGATTTGATTTGGATGGTCTCAGATGATCCAGCAGGTGAAGAAGTCAGATGTTGAGGTCCTGGGCTGGCGTGGTTACACGTGGTCTGAGTTTGTGTGGCCGGTTAGATGTACTGCCAAATTCTCAAAAATTACTTTGGAGGCAGCTTATGGTTGATAAATTAACATTCAATTCTCTGGCAACAGGTCTGGTGGACATTCCTGCAGTCAGCATGCCAATTGCACGCTCCCTCAAAGCTTGAGACATCTGTGGCATTGAGTTGTGTGACAAAACTGCACATTTTAGAGTGGCCTTTTATTGTCACCAGCACAAGGTGCACCTGTGTAATGATCATGCTATTTAATCAGACATGCTACACCTGTCAGGTGGATGGATTATCTTGGCAAAGGAGAAATGATCACAAACAGGGATGTAAACAAATTTGTGCACAACATTTTAGATACATAAGCTCTTTGTGCGTATATGGAACATTTCTGGGATGTTTAATTTCAGCTCATGAAACATGCGACTAACACTCTACATGTTGTGTTCATATTTTTGTTCAGTATACTTACATGTTGTTGATTTTGTATGTTGCATACAGTATCAAGTAATCCCTTCCATCACAATAGTTTTTTAAATGGACAAAGGAGTTGAATAGCCTGAAGCCAACGAGTGACATTTGCTCGGCTGCTGCTACCAAAATATGATATGAAATGTAATATGATTTTTACCAGGGCTGAGAATTGCCAGGAACCTCACGATACCATCTTATCATGATACTTAAGTGCCGATGCGATATGTACTGTGATTCGTACGATTCTATATGTATTGCGATTCGATACTGCAATTTGATTGATATTTGGTGTTCCAATCATATTGTTCACTTTCTGTCTGCTGCAGAGAGCGCGTGAGAAAATGGGTTTTGATCCGTCATGGAAATGAAAGAGCTGAAAACGTGTTGGCCCACTATTTAAAAGGTAGATGGAGAATAAGCTATAGAATGAACAACACTGGAGTTTTGGGTGTTATATTATCCAATTATACTTGGAGTCAAAGAATCTATATAATATTGTCCAAAAAGAATGTCTTAATGTGTAGATTTTTTTCTCCCTAATCCCTATTTATTATTTTATTATTTTATTTATTAATATTTACCATAGTCTCTAGGGTTCACTTAATCACTTCACTGGAGGCCTATTGAATCCTATCATCACAATAGCTTTCTTTAAGATGTTATGATTTTTCCCCCCACGTCTTTGAAATACACCAAACCAATCAGAAATACCCTATATTGCATGTGTGCTTTGTGCGTGAACAATGGCTGCTGAAAGGTTTGTCGTTTTTGCATCTCAACATAAAGCAGGGTATGACAAAAAGCACAAAGATGCTGAACTAAGGTACAACACACGGCAGGGAATTACCATGCTACTGGGAGTGGCAGGTGCTTCCTTTCACAGCTTATCAGTAGCACCATTTTCCTTTTCACTGGGATAAAAAGACTACAGCTACTAGCTGCTATCAAATACTAGAGCTACAGTATCGCTGGATGAACCCATTCCTCCTTATTTTTGAGCTCTCAAAATATTTTAATAATGTGATTGAAACAGCAAAAAAAGTTGTTTATAATCTATGCTCAACAAAAATTTCATTCAGCATGTAAAGGTCCCATGTTTAATGAGATGAAATGGTCCCAGACATTTTACATACGCACAAAAAAAGGTTATTTCCCTAAAATGTTGTGCATGCTGACTGCTGGAATGTCCACCAGAGCTGTTGCCGGAGAATTTCATATTCATTTCTCTACCATAAGCCGCCTTCAACGTCGTTTTAGAGAATTTGGCAATAGCTCCAACCAGCCTCACAAACGCAGATCACGTGTAACCACTCCAGCCCAGGACCTCCACATCCGGCTTCTTCACCTGCGGGATCGTCTGAGACCAGCCACCCGGACAGGTGATGAAAATGTGGGTTTGCACAACCAAAGAATTTCTGCACAAACTGTGAGAAACAAGGAAGCTCACCTGCGTGGTTGTCATCTTCACCAGGGTCTTGACCTGACTGCAGTTCGGCGTCGTAACCAACTACAGTGGGTAAATGCTCATCTTTGATGGCCACTGGCACGCTGGAGTAGTGTGGTCCTCACGGATGAATCACGTTTTCAACTGTACCGGGCATACTGTATGGCAGACAGCGTGTATGTCGTCGTATGGGTGAGCGGTTTGCTGATGTCAACGTTGTGAACAGAGTGCCCCATGATGACAGTGGGGTTATGGTATGGGCAGGCATAAGCTACAGACAACAAACACAATTTAATTAAATCGATGGCAATTTCAATGCACAGAGATACTGTGATGAGATCCTGAGACCCATTGTTCATCCGCCGCCATCAACTCATGTTTCAGCATGAAAATGCACAGCCGCATGTCGCAAGGATCTGTACACACTTCCTGGATGCTGAAAATGTCAAAGTTCTTCCATGACCTGCATACTCACCAGACATATCACCCATAGAGCATGTTAGGGATGCTCTGGATCAATGTGTGCGACAGCATGTTCCAGTTCCCGCAAATATCCGTCAACTTCGCACAGCCATTGAAGAGGAGTGGGGCGACATTCTACGGGCCACAATCGACAGCCTGATTCACTCTATGCAAAGGAGATGTGTCGGCTGCATGAGGCAAACAGTGGTCACACCAAATACTGACCGGTTTTCTGATTCACGCCCCTACTTTTTTTTTTAAGGTATCTGTGACCAACAGATGCATATCTGTATTCCCAGTCGTGGAATCCATAGATTTGTGCGTAGTTTCCTTGCATGAAATGTAACTCATTGACATCGTTTATATATTTAATCTGTTAGTGTACTGTGTTTTTTGGGTTGTAAGATGAAAAAAACCTGTCTTGGCTAAATGCAAATATAATTCTCTCCATTATGAGAAATTGTTGGATTTGCCAGATGTGGCTGCTATATTTTTTTGTAGGCAGGAATGAGGGCTGTACCCCCTCCCCCGGGATGACGGTCTGCCCAGCCCTCTGTGTGGCTGTTGTAAAGAACCTCAGCATCTTCAGGGTATCTCTCAACAAAATACTTAATGTACAGCAGACCTCACTGCCAGAAGCATGGTTAATCCATCTAAACATCATTACCACCAAGTTAATGTAATATTCCTTAGACACAGTGTCTCAATGTATCTGTGCGGAATTATGATCAAGGGTCCATCCCTTTCTGTTTGACGGAGTAAAAACCCTCGTTGAAGTGACTACCATGACATTGATCAAGGGAGAAGGGTCAAGGGTATGGCTTCAGCAGCTACTTGAGGGCACTTTGTCAGCTCTCACTGTGGATGGGAATTTCCTTGGCTTGCGCAAACTAAGCGTATATCGATTGTTCTTGTCTTTTCAATCAATATCTGCATTCTTGATCATTTCTTCTTTCTATAATTTGACAAGATTTCATGCTATTCGGTTATTAACTTTCAGAAGTCAAAAGTCAACTTTCCTGCTGTTTCACAGTTTAATTTAGTCCCCCCAGTCTATATAGTGAGTGAGTAAGAAAGGGGAGGGTCCGTGGAAATAACAATGTGATGAAGCTTTTAAAAGCCTCATTGGCCCCCAGTAGTTCCTTGTTCAATCTGTAATCATCCTATATCCTCTACCCTCTCACCATCTCCACTTGAGAGGACTTGGCACGTACTGTATGTTGAATGCGTTTTAAATTCATCTTCCAACATGCCTTTTTCCTCTAAAGGTCCCAGCCCTGTGTGATGTGAATCACATGACTAATCCAATTTAAAGGGGAATAACATGCATTAGGGAGCCCACTTTTGTGTCTCCCATTCACATCGTTTTGTTTGGCAATCTGATAATGGCCGTTAATAACATGAAGGCGCACACTGTCAAATAGGAGGAGTGGGTGGAAATCTATACTTTATTTCAACATCTCCAGCGTCATCATGGTCCCAGATCAGAAGGCATCCCCGAATTCAAATTTGTGCTGGAGCCTGTGACGCTGCCATTAATTCCTGATAAGAAAGGACCGTTGTACTGCCTTCCTTAATCTCTGACAGATGCTTCAGCCGGATCGATAGTCTTTCACTTTTTTGTTGTTGTTCCAAAGAGGAGATTGATTGCTAGGAGTTGCCTGGTGCTCCTTTCCACTTCTCTCACTCCTCATCATTGTTCTAATTAGGCATTCTCTGGGGATCTGAGGAGGGGGGGGGCATTAAAAACTAGTGACACCCTGCAATTCTCATAAAGCACCGGATGTTTGGCAGAACAACCTTTGACCCTAACTTATAACGGTCAAGGAGTAAGACCGTTTCAAACAAGTGGATTAAGCAGGAGCGGGCTGTGGGAAGCACAGTGACGTACAACGGGGGAAGTTGCAGCCCGCGCCAGTGAGGAGGAAATAATCACAGTGTTGCCTTCTCATGAATTATTAAGTAGCCCCCTGCCTCTTTTAGCTTGACTCAAAATGCTGCATTTTCATCTGTGGGTCTGAAGCGGAGAGCAAGGGTGTTTTTTTGACAGCTGTATTACTGCTGATAAGCAAGACTCTGCGAGATGATCAAGTACTGAGACACGCATCCAGAACAGCAGCACAGCAGCACTATTCACTACGAGCAGTGGCAGTCAGTAGCAGCAGCAGGAGCAGTAGCAGCACTAACAGCAGCAGCAGCAACAGCAACTCTCTCGTGCCTTTTTCTTCTTCTTTGTGGAGTTGTAATCTGTTCTGAGGACAACAGCCGGAGAAGACGGGACAAGTGGATCAGGGCTGACAGCTGTCATCAAAACAACCCCAAACGCAGAGCTGGCTGCCCACATGCCGATCGAATTTGTTTGCAAAATCAAATTTGCAGAGGAGGATGAGAAGCAGAAAGCCAAGCAGGATGGGGACAAGGAGAGCCTGATTGAGGAGAGCTGCTCACCTCCAGCTAAGGACCTGGTCGGCTTCGCCAACTCCAGCTCTCTCCACGGGATTAACCACATCTTTGTCTCGGGGCGCCTGGGCATTCGGCAGACCCTCTGGGCACTTGCCTTTTTGGCTTCTCTGGCACTCTTTCTGTACCAGGCGGCAAAGTGTGCCATCTCTTACCTGGAGCACCCTCACGTCACCGCTCTGAATGAGGAAGCGAGCCCTGAGATGGTCTTTCCCGCTGTGACCATCTGCAACATCAACCGCTTCCGCTTCTCCGCTCTCACCGACGCCGACATCTACCACCTGGCTAACCTCACAGGTCTACCACCAAAAAACCGGGATGGCCACAAGCCCACCGATTTGGACTATCCGGCGCCGGACATGCAGGACATCTTCAACCGGACAGGACATCAGCTGGACGAGATGCTGAAGAGCTGCAACTTCAGTGGACAGAACTGCTCTGCTGAGGACTTCTCTGTGGTAAGTTGTAAAGTTTCCCAAAGTAGCTGACATACCTGTGTCTTGTTCTGAGAAAGAACATTTAATTCCCGGGTTCTTCTGAACTAAAAAAACATTACAGATACCGAAAACACAGGGCATTAGAAAAATAAGTACACATGTGTTTGGAAGTTAAATATTCTGCAATTTGATCAAAAACACGGATCCTTGGACACTTTTCTTGTTTTTGCAAAGCACCTGGAGGCATGAAAGATAAATGTTGGAGTCGGCTATATACTTTAAAGGCAGTGTAATTTAAATTCTCTGTGTTTTAGTGTTACTTCAAGAGCCATGTGCTTTTTACTGGGAAAAGCTGAAATAAATAGGATTCAGAGCTCTGTGTCTCTGTTATCTTTCGTCATATACAGGGGAGCAACAGTTCTCTAATGATTTCCTAGCGTTTGAGAATGTCACGGCATGGAACAACGGCTCTGGCTGCTCTCAAGAGAAAAATTGTTTGCAACTGAGAGAGTACACGGCCACAAAATTACCTTTTAAAAGCTAACTTCTCTCTCCCTCACGCCCTCTCTCTCTTTCTCTGTCTGGGATTGTGGCTCCCTAGCTCTCACAGCTCTTGTACCTTTCAGGAGGGAAGGAGTAATGTTCCACCAATGTTGTATTTCAATCTCGCTGCTGTTAAGATGAAATATTTAGAGACAGACATACATGATTTTTGCATTAGCCAGATTGACTAAAAGGAATTAAACCATTTCCATAAGCTTCTCTCACATCCAGTCATGTCCTCTCTCTCTCTCTCTCTGTCTCTCTCTCCCTCCCTCTCTCTCTCTCTCTCTCTCTCTCTCTGTGTGTGTTGTGCATGTGTGTGTTGTGCACTATTTATTAAAGCCACAGTCCTGATAGGAGATGGATTTTTTTTCCCTCTCTCAAGGAGGAACAGGAATATGCAATTGCTTTAGTGATGATAAAGTACTGGTGTCAAGTGTTAATAGGGTCTGTTGAACATTGATATGCTCACCTTCCTGAGACCCAAGGATTCTCTCTTATCGTGGTATTACACCGTTTTAACCTTTGATATGCCAAGTTACGGACCAAGGAAATAATGACGTGTCCTCCCTGATTTCTGTGGCTGCTGCAATGTATAGGCAGCTTTTTCCTCTTCGTAGTATTTCTGATCCTAAAGAATCACTCACATAGACATTTTACTACCCCTGACATGTACATTTAGTAAGATTTTACATTTTACATTTTGACATGCTAAGGAAAATGCCATGCATCCCTAGGGGACCAAAAAGATGGGTAAAGATGGCAAAACACTGGCAGCTGTGGAGATGTGATTCCAAACAGTTTGTTATGCACTCGGGTTCAAGCTACAGCATTTCTACACCAGCTGATGAGAACGTCCTCTGACACGTTGACAGTCACTTCTTGTGCGGTACATTAATTAGGGGAGGAGCGTGACGTCCAGGAACTGGGCTGTCCCGTGTCAGCTGTTGAAACCTTGCTAGTTCTTTTGGATGGGGACTGACTTCAGCACAGATTTAAGATCCCATAGAAAGTTCCTTAAGTTGCTGTTCTTTCTCTGTATAGCTCTGTGGTCGGCATTTGGGGGGGGGGGGGGGGGGGGGGCTGTCAGTTAGATTTGTTACAGGCTTCCTACTTCTTCCACGCATGACATGTCATTTACTGCACCCCCAAGGGCAGCAGAACTTGGAGGGAGCGTCCGTGTGAGGAGCCAGTCAGCCTGG